>NW_003805447.1:134569-275383 GCF_000255335.2 Galendromus occidentalis
GCGCTGACAGTCGGTGTTCATGGCTAGAGCACAACGAGCGATGACGTCCAGAGTTAGACCTTCAGCTACGTGGCTCATGTCGAAAGTTTCACCGGTGGCGGCTTTCTCTTTCACGATGTCCACGAATATTGTGACGCACTCCTGGATGAGATCTTTCATCAACCGCATCTTCGCAGCACTGAACGAGGGAGTCATGACACTTCGAACAGACTTCCATTTTTCGCCTTTCAGAAACAGGATGGAGCTCCTGAAGGGCTCCTCGTTCATTGCACCTCCGGGGCGATCCACGAATGTCGCAGCTTCCTGCGAGTGACGAAAAAAAAACTGAATTTCAGAAAGAACAGTCTTTGTTCAGTGCCTGCAACATCGATACGGTGAGGAGATGCGCCTCATGTAAATTGAGACTTTTCCCGACAAACCTTCACGAGAACTTCTTTGATTGTATCGAGGTCACTGCAAATGATTACGGGCTCGGCGCCGTTGTACATCCCGAAGTGGTCGCCATACTTGGCGATCCATTCGGAGAGTAGATGGACCCTATCTTTTTAAGTTGTAGATAATTGCCTGGAATGGAGGCGATAACGCGGATCAATATAGCTCTTCGCTCGGAGCTTGTAAGATTTGGATGAGGCTCCCCGCTCGGAGATGTTGATCGAACTCACCGAACAAGAGATCGGGCTTGGGTCCATCGATTCCATGTTTCTTGAAGAACTGATGCTCAACGAAATGTCTCCTCAAGAGCCAGAGTCCCGAAAGCGTGGCTACGGACAAGAGCAGCACGCCGCCGAAATAGCCGAGCATGGAAGTCGCGAGCTCCACGAAACCCATTCCTGTCGAAGTCCGCGGAGATCGGGTTCTGCTGTCGGCATAGAACGAACTCAGTTCTCCGTCTCACACTGCTGTTCCTGGGAAACCCATATTGGTACGGCGGGAATCTTCTACTTCGAGTTTTTCCCAGTATCTTTCCCTGTGGTGCCTGGAGATCTAAGTCACGAGACCGGAGAGAGTACCAGAGCAGCTGAGTCTCGGATTCCGCCGAAGACGAAGAAGGAACTTTGATTTAGGACTGCAGAATCATGTATTCCACCGGCTCGGGTTTACGAACCATAAGAACTGCCCCGAAGCAGAAAATACGATTCGCGTCAATGTCCGTTCTATTTTACTCGCACTCGGCTCGTGGCGCTCGTGGGAAGACAGCTGGATCGATTACTGCTGGTCCCGACGGTGCTGCCGTAAACAAGGGGAAAGAGTCCACAGTACAGCATGGGATCGCTCCCGACTGTGTGCTCACTCCTCCGGCACGGCGGCGGGAGTCAGCTGGCCGCAGTCAACCTTGGGTACCGCTCAATCGGTTCCGCGCAAACATTTTGGATAAGATCGATCCGATTTGAGATCGCATTCCCTACATCCGAGAGGGACCTATTCTTAGCTCGGGACAAAGGTCGACCAAGCTTGAATGATGGCAGCAATCACCTCACGGGCGAGACGCGGGATTTTATTATGGAGAACTCGTTCATCGAGTGAGGGAGCGGAGAAAATGGACTCCAGACCAGAACGATTCCCTCGGCCTGCTCATAGTATTATGTATATCTCCAGCGTTAGGTGCTTCGTACGTCTCATCGTATGATTCTAGCTATCATTGGCGCTGGAACGAGCGGTCGTTCAGTGAGTGCCCCCTCGCGGGACTAGGCTCCAGCGTCGGCTCCGAATAGACGACGAGTACCCCGCAAGCCCAGAGCTCCACAAGCTCGACTCTATGTGCATTTTCGACGGGACGCTGCTTCGGCGGGAGACGACTCGAGTCAGCTCCACGATGTCGTCGATACATTGGGTGCTCACTGCTCGGCCTCGACCCAGCCTAGCAGGGCGCCATCATCGCCCGCCAAATCTCTCCGCGGCTCCACAAACCACAACTTCGTCTTTTGCATTCGGGGATTCCGGTGCCCTCCTGAAGACTGAAGACTCGGGGTTACTCGTTCGAGAGAGAGGTACGCGGCAAAGAGGAGAAATCGAGCTCAATGGCTTGGTATAACAGTGTTTATTCCGCTCTTTTATCATAAACTAAACTTTCGCTAGAGTCATCTGAGCTTTTCGGAATAATGACTCTTCGCCTTAGTATACCTGGGACGAGAAATTACAAATCGGTCCCGCGGCGGGGGGCGAGACCAACGGAGAACTCTTCTACGGGGGCCGTATCGCCCTCGAAGCAGCTAAACTCGGTCTTGTGCGGAGAACTGTTTCTTCGTTTTATCCGCAGATGCTTGGGATGCTTGGCTACACAGACCAAGTCAGGTTCGAAACCTCATGTGTGATGATCGAGGAAGTGTTTGATGATGTCGTACACCGTGGAATACGTGCCCGTCGCAGGGGGCCCTTTGATCCAATTCGAGCTTAATCGCTTGCAAAGTTCTCGGCGTGGGCCTCCGTGCTTCCTGATGTGCAGTATCGTCCCTCGGATGGTTTTGTATTTTTGACCTGCGGCGCAACCCGATGTCAACTCGAACTGACAATGAGAGGCAGCGGGTGTCGATTGTAACGACAGGGGTCATGCATTCACCCGTCAGTCTGAACGTTTGCATTCTCCTCCTCTTACTATCGAGAGGATACGATGTGCTCTGACCCAAGAGACCGGCGATCGCCACGAAAATTAGCCGTTCCATGGAATGTAATTGGCCTATTTCTTTCTCGCTGGATAGGTTGAGTTGAGTCGAACGATGACGTAACAGGAACTCGTATCTAGAGAAACTCGTTCCTGCGTATGGGATCACCTCCGAGTAACGAGGGAACGAAGCCTCGGTAGAGGGCTTGCGGTCCTTCGTTCTTCCATATCTTCAGGAAGACTTCACCTGTTGGATGGCGGAAAGAGCGTCAAATCTGAATCGGGAATGATCAAAATTCCGGATGGATAGCTCAAGGAGAAACAAAAGAGATGCAAAGATTTAAAAGGAGAGCTCCGGAGACTCACCCAGATTTTCGTACGTTTCGCAGCGAGAAACCGCCATTCGAGCTCTGGCTAGATCCAACGCGTAGGTCACTGAAGCAGCGGTGATTCCTGCTATGCTTCCTGGGGAAGAAATGATCAAATTCTCAACATCAATGCGTAGAAAATGTCCGCGAATAGCGTCCCCCGGGAGAAGTCGACGAAATCAGGAGGGTCATCGACTCATCAGTTCAGATGGATGGCGACAGCTCCTTAAATCCGATAGATCACTTACCCGCAATGAAACATGTGCCGTGCTTTTGAGCGCGCTGTTCGGTCGTCTCTACCTTGAGCAATATCTTGTCTTGTTCGTGGCAGGAATATTGCAGAGCTGCGTAGGGGATAACCCTGGCCATCGTAGCCGAGTTCTCGCGCCACTATGACGACAGCCCGGGCCGAAAGCCGAGCTGTTGACTCTCATGAGCACAACGACCCTAATATCTGGATGGTACAAGCTCTACCTCTCGTTCTCGAAGGTACTTCCATCAGCGTCTCGGTCCTTCGCGATCTTTCCCTCGCAGAGCTCGAAATTTTCTCTTTACCTTTCACCTTCGCAGAAGGGGTGTCCCCCTCTCTCATTTTCCCGACAGTCACAACGGTGCGCTACAGCCCTCGCTCCTCGAACTCGTAAATCTTCAGACTGGGGTTTAATCCTACATGTACCCTGCCTTCGATATTGAATAATATTATCTCGGTAAACTATATGACGTGCACAGGCGCGACGACGCCGCTCGTTCCAGAGGCGGCGTTGATTTGATGCCGGCCGCCGGCGAATTATTCCTCGCGGAATTTCCTGTTGGACGTGAGAAACGATACCCGTAACCGAGACCTTGAACCTTGGCTGTGCTTCGATCCGAAGAAATCTTGGTTTTCCTACGAAAAGCTCGTGCCAAGTGACGCGTCAATCGTCAACATCGCTCTCGGAAGTCGACCGGGCGTCGCCGCACCTTCCCCGAGCAGAATAACTGCTCCTCATCTGACTCATCAGGATCGCTCGCTTGAATCTGTCAATCATCTCTACATGGACGAAAATCAGTCTCGCCGTGCTCCGAGGTAACCCCAAATTGCTCCGACGCGACACCGCAGGCACTAGTTGTGGAAAACACCGTCGCGTGTCGGTTGTTGGCATTTCAGGTCCAACAGACCGAACATGAAAGTCGGGAAGATAGACCGCAGGCAGCACACGGCTGTGAGGAAGTCTCAGACTACGAGTACGACTCCCATGATGGGGAAAAGTAGTAGAGGCGGACGAATATGCAGCTGACAGCCCTTGTCTCGTTGCTTCTGGAGAAGAAGTCGAGATTGCATACTTATTCCCGAGCAGAAGTCAGTCATCGGGATGAAGATTTTGGGGGCTGATTCGTTTGTCGTAGAGGACGGCCCCTGATCGAACATTGCGAATAGAACTCATCGCGAATTCGCCGTGGAATGCCGTAATATCGGGACTGTCGGACGGATGCTAGAGGCACAAGATCTCTCTCTGATGTCGATGATGATAGACAAGCTCGCAGGAAACCGATTACGACGACCTTCCGAATCCCACGGAGCACAGGAATAGCGAAAGAGATTCGAGTTTCTCTGATATTCGCTTTCCTCCCGGGAACTGTGCCTGCACGGCGCCAAGCACAGCGGAAGGACAATAAGCCCGAGAGCAGCCACTTGAGGCGTTTCGTCGTCACCAGGGTCATGATCATCATCCCGATCCTTCTCGAATATAATCACTGTCTTGTTCCTGTATGCTTTTATGTTGATGAAGCTTTTGCCGTCGTCGGGCGTGTCGACGCGGAAGCCTTGCCCCTTCTCCGGCTGGCCGGAGTCGGACCGACGGACAGGCAGGCAGGAGAACAGGCGAGCTCTGATCACGGATGGCAACTACGCTGTCCAACAATAATTCCCCGATGCCGGACATAGCTGAAGGATCGCTTGTTCCGTCAACGCAGCGGTCTGACAGCGGACTTGTTTCCCCGCTCGCTGACTCTTCACTAGCTGCCAGGAATCTCCGCCATGACGTCAAAAAGACTCCTCCACAGCACACCGTCATGTACAAGGTAATCTAATCACTTGGAGGCTCGAAGGAAAATCGAGGATTAGCTCAGAGGATCACGAGATCCAGGGAGGGGAAAACCCCCTCCGTCTTGAGCTCATTGAAGGATCACGGTGACATCGAACCAGAAATTCCTTCCCGGGACAAGCTTAGAGCAGCCTCAAAACATCCGAATCTCACGCTTGGTTTCGACTGCCCCCGGCCTCGCCGGTCACTCAGGCAGTCGGAATTCTCCTCCCTCTCATGGGACAAGGTCACCGGAGTCTTGGCATCGTCTCCTCGGGCGGTGGCGAGACACGGTACCGGATAGAAGAAAGCCGAGAGACGGCTGCTTTTAGCGAGGTCGGTCCCCGCTCCTCGCACTCTTTTCTTCTGCTCTCGTCTCTGCAACTAACACGACTAGCGATCCGTCTTGATTTTGGAACCGATCGAGGAAGGTGGACGAGCAGGGTAGAAACGATTCCTTTCACTCAAGGAGAACATGGACAGAGTGAAAAAAAATCTAATGGCTTATAAAATAAGTAATGGCGTCAAGCAGGAGCTGATGTTCCACCGTACACCATTGAAACGAGACTCCGTAGGGCTCCTAGACAAGCTAGCCTGAACGTCGTTGGACCTCCCAAATACGAGAGAGGTCCTCACGAGCCAGGACGGTGATACAACGCACAATGATGGCTCTTACCCTTCCTTCTGATGGGCGGAAATGTTTTCACCCCTCTATCCATAGAAAGCCGAGAATCTCGGAACCTGGAACCCTAACTGGATGGGGATCGCGAGGCTGGTCGAACGCAGCTGCTTGTTCTGAATTAGCGTTTTGTACATTTCTGCACGGCTGAGAATGGTCATAGCAGGAATATCATCCGCCACGAACGAGATTCATACAGTAAATACCGTGAATATTCTGATATACGAGCCCGGGCTTCTATGATTTCAAACCCCGTCGGAGAGGGGCTTCTATTGGAGATGGGTTTATATTGGGGGGGGAGGTGTATTACAGGGGAGTTCCTCATGCTTCTACGCGCGGTGTCGCATGACGGTGATTAGGAAGGAGAGACTCCAGAAAGCAAGATTTCGCGTGACTTCTGAAACTCGAGGTATGCTCCGGAGCAGAGCTTCTGTGGAACCTGGTTCGATTCCCCTTAAGAGCTGCTGTCCGAGACGGGCTTGGGAGGGGCTTGTACTAAAATATTCACGGCATATACATGTATCCATGATGAATGTATCTATATCATACAATGAATACAAAGATATACACCGCGAGTCTGAATGCGGATACGTAATCGACTTCTTCCTTCCTGGATAACGTCTGCCTGGCACGGAGATAACGAGTGAAATATCTCCCTCAGAGCGAATGCTTGAGCTTGGTGGAGAGGTCCCGTAGTATTGCGGCCCGACCGCGAGAAAAAGAGACAGACCCCAAGCATTCGGCACCGAGAGAGAGAATGCCTCTAGCAGTCCGCCTCACGTAATTGAGTCGAGTGTTTCATATGGTTCGGGCGGGCAGCGATCTCTCATATGAGATTCCCGAGAGTTGCCCGCCGGCTTCCTCGCTGCTCCTGATAGCCATGGACCGACTCCCTATATGTTCGCGCATGGATCTGGCGTACCCTTGGTACCAAACGGCAAAGTAGGTTCCGATAAACTGGACTTGACTGGACGGAGCTTTCACGCGCTTGCTCTGGTCGGCTCATCATCAAGCCGCAGACGTAGTCGTCGAACCGCCTTACGCTGGGCGGCATTAAGAAACACAGAACGAATCGAAAGAGGGATCCATGAAGGAGGGTCGATGAGACCGCGTGAAATAGTCACGCCGAGAAACAGTCGAAGAATAAATTTCGAATGACAGCGAATCCATCATTCACACGAAGATTAGGGATATTTATCCGAGCGGATGCCCGAGCGCAAAAAAATACCCGCAGGCAGTGTCAGTGACACTACCGTAGGTGGGGACCTGAAACGTCTTCGATGATTTCTGGTTTCCTTGAATGTGTGCTTCGTGAGTTTCTAGCGTAAGTGAATTCGAGCGCAGAGTCAATCTGAGCGGAGCCGGAATTTGAGCTCACGTCAGCGCAGAGTATAAACATAGATTGTTCTTGCGCAAGCTGAACTTGAGGCTGCTGGCCTTTACCCAATCAAGATTGAGCCTAAAGCTTCGGTCGAATCTCTCATCTCCTGGCACGCTGATAGCTGGCCGTTGAGAAGTATTGCTCTAGTCGTTGGGCCAGTCCGCGCGCTGGGAAATCGAAATCGCCCTCTCCCAAGCAGCCACCATATTCACGGTTCACGGGCGAATTCTGATCTTTGATGGGGCGTCATTCGGGGGCGAGTGATTGACCTGCGCGCGGGGGGAATCTGTAGGGATCATATGAAGCCAATGTCCCGCGTTGGTATCCGATGACACCTAGCGGGCGTCGATCGGTGTAGGTGAGACTGAGCTGTGGGAAGTTAAAAATGGTCAAGCTTCGTTCCCTATTTTCGTCACACACTTTTGGTGGCGTACGAGCCCAACCCACCTTCCGCCATCCGTGATCCGAAAAATCAGCCCCGCAGATTCGCCGTCCCAGTTCTACGTCAAGAGATCTTATATCGGCGTATCGAGACGGACAGAGATGCTATTCCCTCTGCTGAATCAAGCTCTGAAGCAGCTCGATCGGAGACTCGAAGAGTGGAAACAGAGCTGAGGACGGTCCACGAGTCTGGGAATCGCTGCGAACTCAGGTTTTGTCAGCAAGAAGCTGAAACGAGCGGCTCTTACGCGAAGCAGGATGCGGCGTCGAAGCTTATCACGTCGCAGACCATGACGCGTTCGCCTGTATGTTTGTCCCGCCGCAACCTCGGTCGTCTTCCGCTTTCGTCCACTTATGAGCTCATCATACTCAGGAGTGGTTCCCTCCATGGGTGCTCACGGTGTGCAACGAATACAAGGTGCTCGACATCCGTGGCAACTCGCTTTCAAACGCGTGAATTCATAACCTCGGAAGAAACCTTCACCGGGAAAGGATGGACCAGACTTCCTCCCAAGTCTGATCATTGGAATGTAAATCCAAGACACGGGCCGTCCTTCCGTGGAAATTGGCTTTACGTGGGATCTCTGTTCAATCGAGCCAGGAGGAAAAACTTATTGGTTTGTTGAACAGGGACTCTAAAAGGATTTCTATGCTCGCTTCTTCGATCAGCCTACTTTGTATGCCTTCCATTGGTGTTCTCTTTGTCGGTACATACTTGATTTGGCTCTCTCCGCGGCTCTGATCAGATCCAGCGGGGTAGTGAATTGATTACCTCAGAATCGGGAAAGAATTTCCGAGGATTGAAGTCGGTGGACGACTTCTCCTAAAGTTTGAGCACCGCTTCAAAACATTCCTTGAGATATCGAGCGATATGAGGGCGCAGGATTTAGAGGAGCAACGGATAAGATCTCGGAGGTCACCGACTTGGCTCGATTCTCTCCGACTCGATTAACATCGCGTCTCGGTTTAGCGCTTCGGCTGAGTCCCTGACCCAGATAGTTCTGATTTTGAGTCGTTTAGCTCGTTCGGTGATAAGTTCACAGTTTCCCATTCCGCAGAATCAAAAACTCGCGCGATACCCAAGATCTCCATTGAATAGGCGGACTTCCTCCACCAGCCATTGTCGACACCCGCAAGATGTGCTTGTATATTGAACGGAGCAATTCCGGAAAGCTCTCCGCGGAGATCTCGATGAGCGTCATCTGGGAAGCGCGGGGAAGCGCTTGGACGGCGGAGGCATTACGTGTGGGGGGTGTAGACTCGAAATTGAACGTGATGCTTTGTTCGAGCTTGAAGCATTTGCATCGTCACCACGAGGCCAGAATCAGGAAACAAGAAACAAGACGGATAATGCATTCCTGGGATATGAGCCACGGAGAGCACGTACCCCATCTCACGCACGATGACCAGCGACGAGCGCGGACGACAGCTCGGAAACTCGAAGCGTGCCATATGTAGTTTTGTTTCCAAACAAGAGGACGCTGATGATGTAATTGAGCAGAGCTCCCATCCAACATCTCTGCTCAGGAGCATCAAGCGATCCTAGTTGTGGCGGCCGCCCCTTCCCACAGATATATGATGCGGCAGTCTATGAATAACATCGGAATGCTCAGCACGCCTGTCGGCAAACTTGTGGACCTGCCTCTCTCCGATCGAGGGAAAGTTCCTTGAGATCGGGTTCCCACAGGACACCTTCCCACTCCAGCAAGGAATCTATCCTCCCCGGCTCAGCCGAAAAATATGTTGAGGCGAGGAAGTCGAGGCTTCGCGTCGGTCATGCCGTCCCTCCACCGCACCGTATCAAATTAGGTGTGGGTGAACTGATGAGACCGCTGGCTCCATAGGGGCGTAATAACTCAGGGTCAGAACGGCGTCTTGCCGTGCATCTACCTAGGAACCGGCGAGGAATTCCGCAGTGAAACCGCGAGTCCTGATAGCGAGGGAGGGATTATCATCGATGCCATACGAGCGAGACGGTGGCCTAATTTAATCATGTTTTGATCCGAGAAAAAATATCTAAAGAAATCAGGAATCTGCTGTCTGCTGACATTGCTGCTCGGACTATTTTTGTACCCTCATCGACCACGGTTTTGAGCAAGGTAACTTGATACTTACAGAATTTGCCAGAGTGACGGCGTCGTTTCCGATAATCAGGAGCGACGAGGGAAGGCTTATTCTACCGTCGAGCTGAGCACATCCCCGATCGCTGGAGGATGAACCAGGAAAGCTTCAGACTCAGTGCTGCGCCCCTCGTAGGACGTAATCGTATTGAGCATTCATGAATAGTCCGAGTCTCATGAACTCGGCTAGATTCAAATAGGTAACGAATCTGCATGAGGGAGGCTGCCCGTAGGAGCGATTGAGTATGAGGCATGGGTGTTCACTGATTACTCGTTGTGAGGGAGCATACGCGCACAATTCCGCGAGGGCGGACTTTATCCGAGCTTGTAGAGGGCCAATATATGAATCGAGTCTAGACAGAGAAAGAGGTCAACTGTTGCTGCAGGGTATTGTCTTGGTACGAAAAATTACCCTCATATGGGGCGACTGGCTTTTCTGCCGTCGCCTGCTGGCTCCTTTTGTCGGCCGCTCAGAGCTTGCTCGCTCTCACGCAGCGATAAGAACAAAGCTTCACATCCTGACATGAAAGTGAGCATACTTTCATCATCAACAGTGAACTTTCCTCAGATCATACTGATTTGAATTTCCAAGAGGTGGAGATACGCCAACGAGTAATTGACGAAGACGTGATGCTTTCTATTGTAGCTATCAAGGAACGCAGGTATTACAGCTTCCCACCCCGAAGAGTTTTGGAACCTTACGGAGCGACTGCGTCGCAGAAATTCGGAGCGCTTCAAAAATCTGCCCTGCGCCGGGACCCGAAAGCCATAGAATACTTTCGCGGGTAGGATTCCCAGAAGACCGGATTGCTGTAGCGACTGCCACAGAGGGGGTAAAGGGTGGAATAAGGTGGAAAAGCGGATGCTCATTCAATACCTCAGTTAGGACTTCAGACCTGCTGTGAACCATTCGCTCCCTCGCTATTGTGGCAGCCTGGTTGCCAACCAGGCGAACGAGCGAAGAGCTCAGTCAGGGTTACCAGACAGCGGAAGGGGAGTGCAGAAAGAGGACGGTAGCGAGCGAAACGTCAAAACGAGACGCTTTGACTCACGGAAATCAGGGTTCCTAATGAACAGGTTTTCTGGGACGACGAGCACTTCTCATTTTATGGACAGTCTACGAGGGCCCAGGAAGCTCTGGAATATTGGCACATACGAGGACGAGGGGGTCATTTCAAGAGCTCATTCGCGGGGGAAGCATTGTTACCCTGCGTCAATATTACAGCCGTCGTGGGAATTGTACGAAACTTGCTGGAGTCGACCCCTCGGTGGTACTTTCGATCGCACATGATGTCGATCGTGAATCGTATGATGTCACATAAAACGACAGGGCTAGCTTACGGAGGTCATCGCGCATCTCATGAGCTCCCGATCTTCAGTCTACATCCGGACCGCCATCGATACGCCAACTCGCCATTAGAGCAGCCCGCTCCGGTACTACACTTCGTTTGAGATCTCACACGCGGAAGTCGTTTCGGGTCATCTAAAGTGCGACAGTATACGACGTCTCATAATCAGGGAAAATTGATGCAGCTCAGAACTCCCGCGGAGAATTTCGGAGCATCGGCTCGGCGCTATGGCGATTTCGCTCATCGTGATCCATTCCCCCGTGGGAGCACACGCTTCTCGCATGGTGCGTGCAAATCAGATTCTTACAAGAGAATTCGAAGGAGGGAGAGCCTCGTCGATATGCCATGGACACCAAGCAGAAAAGAGAGACATAAAAAGACAAATATCTCCCGAGCCTTTCAACTCGAATAGAAATCAAATACAATTGTACATAAACATCTATTCCGATCAGCTACTCGCTGACAGTTTACGAATTCGAGTCCAGTGAACGGAACAGCCGGTCACCAGCCATAGAGACGACATGATATGATTGGAATTCGCTGATTTCCGAACATGGAATCTAATGATCGCTGTACCTCGCAGTTTCGTTGATCTTGTACTCCTCCACGAGCTCAGAAAACTCTCTGCGCTGCTTCTCCTTGACTTCACTGAAGTGCTGCTCCTCGTTCTCCGCACAGATTTTTTGAATTTCATCGAAATCCTCTTCAGACATGATCTCTCTCAAGCGATGCTCGACGCTTTCTCGATTTTTCCTGACCTGCGAATAAGCGCATCCGTCATTCCCGCGCCGAGCCTGAGCGTCAAGTCGAACCCCTCAATCCCCTACGTATACAATTCGACCAGAGAGAGCCCATCCGAATGTTCTTCTATATGAATGTTTGTCGGTTTGGAATTAGGGGGGACGGAAAGCGGATATCTCGGATCCGAAGATGCTCCACAAACCTGGTACTTCCTCCGACGATTGTGATCGAGGTCGGCCATGAGGATCTTGTAGCTACATTGATCAAGAATGCGGACCACGACCCGGGTGTTCCGCACTTCGTGATTGTAGACGCGATGGAGTCTGGAAAACCAAGGTTTCGACCGGTGTGAGACTTCGATGGATGCATTTGTTGAGTGGAACCTTCGTGAAGCGACACCTAGATAAGTGGATGAGTTGAGCGCATCGGACGTCTGCTGGAGAAGCTTACTTGGGTATCATTGACATGTTGGCACAACGGCTGAGGAAGGCAACATTGTTGGAAAAATCAGCGAATTGAGATCCCAATTTGTTGTAGCGGACGAGAAGATTGACAGTCTTCGCCTGGTACTTCTGCTTGATCCTGAAATTGAGGATACCACAATTGATCATTATTCACGATCCACTCTTCGGACACCAGCGGAAAGTGAAGTCTGGAGGGAGAGTTCCGGCGAGGATGGCTCCAATTTACGCCGACTCTAATAGGGGGCGACAATGCGTTCTGCGTCTGACGAGACGCTCAAAAACGACGAGTGACGGCTCAGAAGACGCCTCCAAGCAGAGTTTTTTGAATCACGATCGGTCGTCGAGCAGAGGAGTACTTCCACTCTGACCGGCCGGCTCGCGCTGAAGCATAGCAGGTTAGCCTCGTTTCCCATTCCCCCTCCGCCGGAGGTCTGTTTGCTCAACGGGTTCCGGGTGGTCGATTGCTCGGGGCGAGAACAACTTGCGCGAGTTCCTGTGAACAAACACGGCATGCCACACGTCTCGAACAAGAGATTCCCTATTATTGCTCCGTCCGTGTTAGTTCGGTGAACGCTCGCAAACAGAGTTCCGGGACTCTTCCGATCGGCTGAAGCGAGATCCTCGCAGAGCAAGAACGAATAAGATCTCTAGCACGAGCGTAATCGAGAAGATCCCAATTGAAGGTCGGTCCACGTTCCGAGGACGAGATTCGATGGACTGCAACTATTTAAATAATGCTCGATCAACGCGATCGATGCGCTCGAGTCGTGGAGGATGGTGAACGCTTTCATCTTTTCTCGGAATGGGAAGGAGCCAATTCCCACCCCAGCTGATCTGGACGAGTGGCCACGCAGCTCATCGAAGAATTTCATACCGAGCTCCCTTCAAGCCCTGAGTCTATCCCCGTTTGCTCAAGCGCTCGACTTCTAGCTGTTCGCTGCCATCACCCCGGAGTAGGATTGGGAAGTTACCAGAACAACGTAAAGCTACTGATTTCCAGCGGAAATCCAAGCCGATAGTCAGTCATTTGTAAAGAGAAGGGCTCTCTATTGGCTGTCTGGATGCCGAGGAAAGAAACGAAAGTGGAATCTCCCTCTGAATTCCGGAAGCGAGCAGCGAGCCGAAACGTCAATCGGCTAGCATGGTCGGCGACGTAAATTCTAGAGGGTACAGAGATTTTCTCATCCTGAAGCGCTTGGCCGCGTTTGACGATAATCCGAGAAGTTCTTCTATCGGGCCTGCACTGGAAGCACTCGGAGCGAAGACTCTCGAATTTCAAATGCCTCGATATTCTACATACATAAAATCGCGGAAACGACGATGTTGGTGAATTGACGGTTGTTTTCGGTTCCCAAAGCCCGAATCGTCCTGCATGTGGCTCAGCCAGTCTCTGTGGCTCATATCGGATATCGACAGCATAAAATAAGCGAATGGGATAGTGGAACGGACGGAGTTCACGTAGACAGAGCGCGGATGATTGCTTCAGACTACGCTTTACAGGAGGAAAGTAGGTATGCCATCGACGACACGCGATCAAGTCACGCCGCATGCTCGCCGCTCTAGGCAGATGTCCCCCAGGGGCATGCATCAATCGATGCTCCATCCCCCCAGCTGATAAAAGGAAAAATGGAAATAGTAAAAACAAAAGTGTTCGATTATCAACCCCAACGAAATCAGTCAGTGAGTTTGGCGCGGCGTACGCGAATCGGCTGCAGATTATCCCCCTCTCGAACCGAATATGGGCGGATGCACTCATATACTCATCATCATCATGATCATAATAATTAAGAGGAAGTCCGTATCCAAACCAAGATCCCCCTCTTAGCGGATGGCCCTATTGGATATTGGTGACTTATTGATACAGCGCAAAACTGCCGGGATGGTCGCTAACCTTTCACGTAGCTCTTGATTGAGGCCTCCCTTGCGATTGACTCGACTCTGCTCGAGCGGATTATTCGGCTTGCGGTCATCAGTGTCGCTCGCCCCGCAAGGAGTTGTATTGGCGAGCTCGTCACCGGCCGGTAGTGACACCTCCTCACCGGTGGATACGGCCGCCATGCTGCGTGTGCTTCGTTTTCCACTGACGACTGGCTGACTCCACTCACACGACCTTTTCTGCTCGATGAACGCAATCCCCGGTCTGTCTGTGCTCGAAAAAAAGGACTGTCTCCGCCAACTGTCAATAAGTTGATCTGAAGCAGCCGATCGGGTAGAAACAAAAAGATTGGAGCGTCGAACACCCGGACAACACTACGGCGCTCCTATTTTCGGTGACGCCGTCGTTGTTGTCTTATCCGAGGATTATGATAGAGCGCACCTTGTCCTTTCTTTTAAATAGCGGAACAGTGCGAATTCTTTTAACAACGGCGGCCGGCCGTGCCAGACGGCGGACGACTGGAAAAAAGAATGTGCTTTCCCTTTTCTTGTTGGTCGAATCCGAGATGTCTGTTATTGGAGAAAGATCCTATCGAGGCACGGAGAAACAGAACTTCGAGTGCAGCCGCGACCGACGCGTGAATATGGCTGGCTGTCCCTACAGGAGAGCCCAAAGAAAGGGCGGACAGGGGGTGACTCACTAAATTTCCGGACTATGGTAGATCGGATATTGGAATCCTACGAATTCGACGCGCGTCAATTTTCTCGGGGGACTTCGAGGAGAAATGCGAACAATATAACTTTATTCCGCGAGTATCACTTCAATCATACGAGGCTCCACTGCATGGCGCAGGAAGCGTCAGATCTATCGGCGAGAGCAGCTCCCTCGAGAGGAAATGGCGAGCCACTGGAAAACTGCCTGCCTGTGACGGAATATCATAGAGTCGCGCATCTATCGAATGATGGAAGGAATAATTGATCGATGAATCTGGTCGAGGGAATGATCACTCGCCCGCCGGCGGAGTGGCCAACAAAAATGACGCAGCATGTGAACGCATCTGAAGAATGCATGCATCTGATCTCATGAATCAATACCAATTTGTGAACGAACAGGTTTATTGCTCGAAATTATACGACCCGAGAATATTGAGCTCGACGAAGCTGAAGTCCTGGATATCGTACCACGAAAACCTCTCCTCCCCCCAACGCTTCAGCGTGTATTTACAGACTAGATACACATCGAAGGACAGTGCGGTGACACTTATTCCTGTCAGTGAATTACGAAATAGTTCTCAGCGTTACGTGAGACGATCGATCCACGCCATGGAATCATTCGGATTCCGAGAGTCCTCATGGGCGTCTGGTCGTAGATGTGAATGCCGTCTCGACTGCATCTGCAATTGAATGAATAGCGCTCTTCATCGTTGATGCTCCTGTTGTAATTCCAAATAAGATCAGAGCGGAACCTTTTTTCCGGCGCGGCGCAAGAAACTTCAAGACCTCAGTACCTCACGAAAATTCCAGCGTGTCCGCGGAACTTCTTGCCCACGAACGTAGCTACTGGTGTGCTCCGAGGAATCGAATTGCAGATCCCCCTGACCTGGAATATTGTTCATTTTAGATACGATCGTTCGATACGCTCGATTGCGTCATGCTTGCCATGGCTTCCCTAGATGTATCCACTCAAACCTGGCATCTCGTTCGCATCCCAACTTCCCGGAGATTTCGAGGAAACGCGTCGGAATTCTACACTCGGGAAAGCTTTGAAGAAGCATGGGCGTGAGCTCAGATGATAAAAAACCTCAGACGTGAGCTGAGATGATATTGGCTTCTATTCGTCTCCCCGGCACGACCAATACCGACCGATTGGCCTCGATTGATTTTATTCCCCTAATCATTCTCGAGGAGATGGCGTCCTGTTTACGACTCGCGCGATGGTGCGATCATGAAGATCCTAGTTCAACGCGGACGCTTCACTCGTTCACGAAATCCCCATCTCTCCTATGTATTCTGATCACAGGAGCTCCGTAGAATGCCGACGGAAATATTTTTGAAGCGGGAAGTCGGAGACAAATCTCTGTGAGATTCCTCAGGGTCAACGCGCAGGCGTGTTATTCCTGAGGTGTGATGATTCTTCATAATTTCAGATAGCTCCTCGAAGATCTCGCACCCCCTCGGAGAGGTGGAAGAGAAACGAGTTTTCATACCGATCCTAAATGTTAGGCCTTCAAGGCATGTCGCGAACGAACCTTCGCTCCTTTACGCCAACTGTTGGTTCCGCGGTTCATTCCTACGCACTTGGTCTTGATCAAGGCAGCTGCAGAGCCATCACCGACCCAAGACCCGAGTGCGCTTGCGACATCATGGCACATAGCGTCGACCTCACAATTCAGACTGAAGGCGATGCTCACGACAAGCACCAAAGGTGTCACGCCCATTTTCATTCTGGAGAAGAGAATCGATCAGTTCAATCAATGGAATACTGAATCACACGAGGATCAAACCCTTTCGATCGGTTTTCTTCGATCCTAGCGGTCAAGGGGGGGAAATACGCTCCAGAGGAGAAAGAACTACTCACTTGCCGGGTTCATGCGCGACTCAGCGATGCGTCTTGATCTCCAGAGGTCTCTATGGTGGAGAGACACTTTTGGGCGTCACTCATAGAGAGGGAGGAATCGCTTATATAGTGGTGTCGAAAGTCGATTAAAGGGTACCGTGGAGATCTCCTTTTGTTTTCTATTCTTATCTGAAGCGATCGAATGGGGACATCACAGGGCGAAACTCACGTCGGGATCAACATCATCGCAATGATTACCATCTCGACGATTCTCATCGTAATTTCATTGACGTGAGTACAATATCCGAGAAGAAAACAGTGTTGAGCCTATCGAGGGTCTCGTGCTGTTGCATCATCATGTCCCAGGCTCGGAAGTCGTCGGTGGTGTCACCTTGATTTACTTGACGTGACTCACAGCAGTGAGACTCCCACTTGTCGTTCCCGACGCTTCTTCATCCCGTTCGCTCAAGGGGATTTGATTGAAACGGATATTGAGTGATATGGAATTTCGACCCCAAATCTTCAGGCGAAACAGGGCTTCCAAAGCCTCTAACGAGCCCGAATTTCTTCCACTGTGTAGAGAAAAGAAGAACAGCGAGAATCACTCTATTAAAACCGTCTGCAAGCTATCTCTAGTCGGCGATCTCGATGCTTTTTCTCCAACAGAATTAGGTTGCGAACGAGTGGACAATCGGTCGCAAAACTATAATTGTCACGGAAAGTCAATACGAGCCGGCTCCGACATGATCTGTACAAGTGCAGACCTGTCCCCCCCTTTGGGGTGACGTGCCCAGGCTACGTTGAGGCAGGGAGGTCGCCTGTCGAGCTCCCCCGGTCTAGATCATGCTGCAACCTCCACGTTGGATGAATTCCTGAAACTGATCAGGTTGAGGCGAGGCTCGAGCTTTTTGGTATACTATGGCCTGCACTTCTGCCTCGACCTCCAAACTCCCTCGAAGTCCGCTGTTCCGGCTCCGAGCCACGAATCCTCTGAAGCGGCTCTCCGATTTGAGTCCACTGGCCGCCCGCGTGGAATTCTCTTCTCAGGTCACACCGCCTGCGAGCTCGAGATTCAATCCTGCTCCTCATCGATTGAATGAACCAGTGCAGCGTCGCTATTTTATCGGAGGGAGTCCGAGTGCGGAGCTCACAGCGAATCGGGAATCCCGGGAAGCGGACTCAAAGTTGGGGTACCGTTGTCTCGGGTGCCGAATTCGAGGCATCTGTCTCTGATTTCCTCAGCTACTTCTAGACATCTTTTATTCTAGTGACGGGAGCCTGTTGAATCAGTCCGACCCATGAATCCGTTCTCGCCGGCAGCACCCTCGAGAAACAGTGAGTATACTGTCTATATGAGGAAGGGGAGAATGAAGGAGTGAATGCACATCTGATTCCGAATTTTTGAAAGCATTTTTTTTGTTCTACGCCTCATATCTCCAGCGCAGAATTCATCGAATATGACCGGAAGGGGGACTCGTAATCGTCGGGACTTCCGATTGACATTCATGGCTCTCATAATACATGACGTGAAGATTCCGATTCTTTATCAGGCCCCCATGTGACCCGCATTCCTGCACCAATCCGGAGATGACGAGTGAGTTTCTCACGCGCCGTACTGCGATGCTTCCAAGCTCCAACTCCGATCGGATGGTTTGCAACAGCTCGAATGGAACAACATTCGCAGGTAACCCTCAGCTCCGCTGTGCCTCCATGATGATTTTTTTTCTGAGTAACTTCACTGACAGTAACCGATACAGCAGACGCCGCAAAAGATGGACGATGACCAAGAAGGAACGACCATCAGGGCAGCTGAAATCGTCGTCGGAACCCACAATTGACGGCCCGACCAATGGGGCAAAGCTGAAAATTGCGGAACAGCCTTGACGAATTTGAAAGAACGCCGTTTTGATTCTGGATATACAACGAGCCGGGAATGGCGCTTTTTGTTCGATTTGCGACGGTTTCCGATGTAGGTAGATCGTGACTGAACTTAGCTTCCTCGATATTTTTTTCAAGCTCGCTGACGATATTCGAATCATACCCGTTTCCGAAGCTCACCCATCCGCAAGAAGAGACCCAAGATCAAAAATAACCTGAGGCGACGAACCGCGCGACAAGCTTGAAAAGTCGCGAGTGATCATGACCTGAAGAAACTCACTCGATTGGTTAATTGGGACAGGGCCACTGTCTCGAGTTGCGTCTTGTTTTTTCCGCTTATCAACTTTGGTCAAGATGGAATGAGAGATTTGTCGAGCATGCCTCAGAATCTTGAGAGATCGAGATGTCCACGATGCTTACGGCTCAACTCCCATGGGCGGGAGCGTTATTGCGGGGCGCACCGTGTTCAACCGCCAATGTTGTCCGAAGCCCACTCCTTGAGAGGATCTCTTATGTTTCGGGCAGTTAGGCAAGTGCCTCTCTCTATTTAGAAGAGCTCCTCATTGGAAAGTGCGCATGAGGGATAATGTTCGGGTCACGTACGTTCTCCACTTGTCTCCGTTGCTCGACAGCCACGCAGTCTGCGTCTCGATCGGCCATTCGAAGCGTCAGTGCTTTGGCTGAACCGCTTCGCCAGAATCAGCAGAATTGATCACCGGCTTTCACCGAATATACATATGTACAATGGTATCACTCTCGTTACAAGTACCATAACCCAGATTACATGGAACCGGGAGCGATCGACAGTGAAGGCTTTTTGTTCGCGCCGAGCAAAACCAGCTCTGTGGCGCCTAGGTGTCATCGCTCTCACGAGTACAGAGTCATACGACCGTCTTGGAACTGATATGTAGTTTCAGCATGCCGACTGCTCAACCTCCGCACTGGAACTTGACCGTCGCTGCAAACGCAGAAAAGCTCCGACAGGGCGAGAGGTCTGAGACGGAATGTTCGAGAAAACGGATATTTTTCTTGGTCTGATTAAGACACTAAGGGGGGGATCCGCAGATCGCTCACGGAAAGCGGAGCCTGGAGGAATATTCGAATATATTCGATCCTGGAGGCTCCTGGCTCTCATCACCGATATGGTATCGTTATCGAAAAACGCGTGAAGTTTGACAATTTTTTTTTTGAGATTCTCTGTCAGCTCCCCGTCGCGCACTTTCTGCAGCAAGGCGGAGGCATTCGATACGGCGGGCCTTGATCTGAGGGACGGACTATCCAAGAGGGAACCCCCCTGCTCGCTCTCTCGGACCGAAGTATTCCGATATCACACAGTGGGGAACTCCGCAGCGTTGACCGAATCGGAGAGACAGCATACCTTGGCGGTATCGATACTTACCTGGTTCCGTCTCTGCTCTCAAGACTTTGTTGGGACGAATTGTGAGCGGACAAAGTGAGTAATCATCGTTCTTCATCTCGAGAACCGTTAGATCCATTGCTTGAGAGTTTCCCGGCGGCCATAATATTTCATTTGCATCGGCCGAGATGCTCAGCTCACTCAGTTCGTCAGTGGAACGTACTTAGCCTGCCACGATCAGAACTTGGATGAAATTAGTCTGAAAGCCAGATTATACGGAGACGAGTGGGCGGCTCGACAAATAGCCGCCATCTTCCAGAGGCTTCAAGGCACATTCTCCCTCGCAAGCGCCCACGAGAGGCTCGTGCATAGCTCTCTAGTCTATTTTGGAATTACATCACTCGTGTTCATGCGGGAGTCATTTTGGTGCAGGGTCCATTGGGAATCAGACGCCCTACTATCGGGTCGTCCTCAGCCATTCATCGCCTGTTCGCTGATCGTGAAACTCCTGTCGTAAATAAATTCTGTTCCTGTATGATCCGGAGCGCGCTCGAAGCAGTCAGCCTACTATTCACATCGCTTCGACGCCGTGCGAGGTTTCGACAGCGCACAGCCCGTTCACAAATGGGATGGTCCGTTGGAGTGATGCGACATCGTCTCAAATGACGCTGTTACGCTGCCTGACGCCAAAGAGGGGTTCTCTCGTCCAGAAGGGACCGGAGCGAGACGCCCCGAATGAAAACAAGTTCTCTCGATGTGACGGAGTTGAACATGGCTTCAGGCGAGCCCTACAATCGAGACAGAGAGTAAGCGGGGAATGCACTGAGCCTCATCGCTAAGCGCGCCTCCACGATACGCTCCCGTCGTTTCCGACAATCGGGGGTCAAAGACGGGCCGTGATGGGATGAAATACGATTTGCGTTCTTCGATCGTGAGCCACCCGCGATCCCTCCTCTACCCCTCCCCGGCTTCATTCCTCTACCCCTAACATCATTCCGCATCACTCATTGAACACGAGACGCTGGCGTCGGTCACCGGACGAATGATAACCAGTGCGAGTTGATTCAGCGTTTTAGTAGATGTGAGATGGGTCAGAATTTTGGCAAGTCGCGCAATGTATCGCGCCTTCAAAGTCAACGACGGTGCGTCTTCTCAGTGCGGCCACTGTGATGTCTAAGCTAACACCTCAAGGCCCAGAATTCCCTATTCCCTTGAGGGTTTCTGATGCGACCCACCTGTGTATAGAAGTTCACATTCTGCATCCATTACCCATATTCGAGCTGACCCGAGCTCAGCTCCCACTGTGGACGTCGACAAAGATTCGGATAAACAAATCGAGGGTGCCTCGTATCATGACACTTTGGCAAGGGAATATATGTGCGCGTTTTTGAGTTCACATAATCCTGCGATGCTCTCCGGAGATTCAGCATCGATCGTCACGGGTAATAAACACCCTCATCGAATATAATTAATCCCCGCTCACCTGGCTGTCCCTGCGGGCAATAAACGAGCTGGAGATTAGAAGCTGGCAGGGAGGGAAGCTGTAAATATAGATATGCGACGTAATTACGGAAATGCCTTTTGGACTCGCGGGGACACACCTCCACGCAGCGATGACATCTCGGACGGATGCCCAGATTGGCACTCCGCCCTAAACGCAAAGCATACCCTACGCCGGCAAGGACAGAGCCCGAATTACTGCGAGTTCCGCTCGAGCTCGGGTTTTGCTCGATCTTACTCCGGAAACTTAGATCCACGGCCCTTTCGCGTTTTGACATTGGTGACTTTCCTTTCAGCGGAACGCTGCCCCGGAGACGCGCGCTGTTCATGCTGAGCTCGGACCGCGTCAGAGTGTCAAAACCTACGCGGTGTCAGGAGATCCGCCTTCACTGCGACCCTTTCCTTACGTGAGTGAGTCATCCACCGACTGGCTCAGTCGAAGCCTCGCGCGTGAAGGTATCCTCGTCAACTTCTGTAGGTGGGTGCGTGTGTCAGGTGTGCACATCAGTTTGCGGAATACTCACGGATTACGAGACGGAGAGAGGTTCGTTTCTGGAACGTCTTGATCCCGCGCGAAGCGACAGCAAGTATTGAAGAGTAAGTATAAGTATTCAAGAGTCGCATTGCTAATGTCTTGGCCTCCAAAGATCTTGTGATTGGCGCAAGGATGATGGACCGGGATCTGGGACTGCTTGTTGTCTTGTGGTGATCGCTCAATTAGTACGGATCTTCGCTTATCCTTCTTATCGCTAGGCGAAATTACGAATCTCAATGATCTCCGGAAAGGAATCGCTGTATTCACCTCGGAACCACGCGGCGTAGAATTCAATCAGCTGGGTATGAGAAGGACTTCCATGCGGACATTTTTCATATCATTAAAGATTCAGGAGTCATTGGACCGGCCACGAGAATTTTCTCCGGGGAAACCTGTGTCCTTGTCTTCTGATGGAGAATCCTGAAATGTCCGCAGAAGCGAAGCTCGATTCGGCGAAACGAATTTTTGTGGCAGATATTGCCTCGTCATTTTTTGCCGCTTCTAAGTGTCGGTTCTGAAGGAGGAGGGCTTCCTCTCATGCGGGTGGAAATCGATAAATTATCAGGCATGAAATCGTTTTTTCCACGATATCGGTTCACGCTGATTGTGAGACAAATGATCCAGCCGCAGAGCCTCGGGAAGATCCCGCCGATCCGCATCATAGTCTTCCCTCGGTCTCTGCCACAGATTACGCCCTGAATTATCCTCGCAATCCCTACGTTTTCTGTAAGCTAGGAATGAAGTGATCCTGCCCCAGCTCCTAGCATCGAGTCCTCAAGATCAACATGGCTGTCGATGTTTACCCTAGCCATTCGCTCCGTATAATAGAGCTTTACGTGGCGTGTTTGTGATTGCAGATGAGAGAGGGTGAAGTGCCGTCATTGCGCGTTGGGAAATCAATCGTTTCTCCCGGGCAATGCATACATTGTGATCAGGAACTTTTTGATTGTGTGTAGATGACTGCCCATCTCTCGCGACGCCACACCGCCCATGCCGACCGCGCCGACAGGACGTCTGTGATTAGTGTGTTCCGATGTCAGGCATTGAGTTCTGACACCATAGGTGTCCAGAAGAGACTGTCAAGACCGCGGTGATGGATGTCAGATGGGTATTTGACAGCCTGATCGTATGATTTTATTTTTTGTCAAAATTACTTGCCGACGTTCCCGTCCAAGGACGGCACGACGAGTCTCCAATGTTTCCAAGGAAGCCTCAAATCTTCCCCGTGCGTCAAGATATCGAGGGTCGATCTTGGCCCGAAGCTGCATCATTAACGCGTTCACGTGAGATTGTACATCCCAGAGCCGCTTCCGTCGGCGCTAATTTGAGGCTGAGGTCGCCTAAACACTCGATGTTCGTCCGCGACTCTCCGTTCGGAAGTTTCCATGATCTGTGGTCCGCGACAAAACTTCCTCGATGGACGTCACCGGAGCCTTAGCGACCGAACTTCGCGGTGTCATGGGTTAGGCTGGGCTTCGTGAAGGAGTCTCACAATTTCTCGCCATTTTCTCCTGTAAAGCTCGCGCTCTGCGTTGGTTTATGATTAGTAGGGCTTTGCTTACATTATCTGAGAATTACTACTCCGTGTTTGAGCTGGTATGTGCTCGTGAGTCTAGCTCGATCTGCTTCCCCTTTGTCTCCACTGAGTGAATCGTCCGGCCATTCTTGGCGCGGAGACGATCAGCGAATTGGACGAAACAGAGGTACCAATCGCTCGTCTCCGGATGCGGCGATTCACAATATTTGAGCGAAGTCCCATGGACTCGTAGTGTCGGTCAGTCACCCGAGATCAGAGTCTCGGGAATTCCCGTGATTCGACCGCAATAATCCACCGAATCAGCGGGCATCCGGGCTGGAACGCTCCATCTGAGGTTTCCAAGGCACTCTTGCAGATCAGAGCATTTCGAGAATTGTGATTTCATGATCGGCATGCTCGAGAGCGGAATAATCAAAGCTCTAGCCCAGTCAGAGGCACTGCGGAGAATCGCGGAGGCCCCTATAAAATCTCCTGCGATTTTCTTTCTCTAGATTCGATTCATAGAAAAATCTTCAGACCGTCCCAAGTAGCTCCCCAACGCACAGGCTCGACGCACTTTCTGAGTTCCACTGCTGCTCGTAAAGTTCGGTATCACGAAATCGGGTGAAAATTGAGAAATTATGGGTCGTCTCGGCATCACAGAGATCTATGACGGAGTCTTCTGAATGGTTGTCATTATAGATGACCCGACGCGACAAGAAAGTTGTCTGTGGAAAGACATTCCAACAAGAGGCAATTCTTGTCAATTTAGAAGAAAAGCGTGCATTCATGGACGGGGTTCTGAAGGTCAAGCATAGTGAGAAGGAACCAGCTAGAACCGATACGTCATGGGTCCATTATGCGGGAGACAGCGTCGGTCGGCCGTGTGAGTGAAATTCAAACGAAGTTCCCACTCTCATGAGTGCTTCAATGCTTCAAATCATACCCAAGCGTGTATAACAGAGGACTATGAATGTGCATCTTCGGATGCTAGAAACAAATGATTGGAGGTTCTCGGACTGGGGGACGATCAGCCAGGAGACTTGATCGAGCTTTCGATTGGAGAACCGTCATATTCGTCATTTTCTGGACGGCCGCACGACACTCGTCATTCCAAGCTTGTTTATCCTGCTGATGGGACACCTCGGCCGTCTATTGGGAAGCCCCGAGCCCTTAAACGTGGTTGAGATCCCGGGGACGAGGAATCTCGATGCTCAACTCTGGGGAAGGGCAGTCGTCACGGTAACCGACAAAAGGACCAGGAGCATCTTATAGAGACGCGCGCTGGGAAACGTTGTAAACTTTTGTCTATGACTCAGTTGCTGCAGCTATTGTGGTCGATGTCAGCCCCTGCGGCTCATTGTTATTCGACGGAAGCTCCCTAACACTGGGGACGCCACTTCTTTTCAGAATCATCCCTCTCGGAACACTTTTCTTAGTATGTTCTGCTCCGATGGATAGCAGGGATCAGACGGCCAAATGGAATCGGCTCATACTCCTCTTCCATCTCTCCGCTCTTCTATGTGCCCACGAAGCGTGGGGGCAAACTTCAAATGCCGCGACACAAGTTCCAGGAGACGGTCCGCTTTCAGGTGAGCCGAAGAGAATCAAGAAAGTTGTCAACTGCTTAGCCGTCAGAGGGGGAGATTCTGCACACATTTTATTCCTCTATCAATGTGGAAAGGGCTGCGTGGTCAACCCGAGTTCGATGATCGACTCGGTGACTCGATGACCACGACTTCACCTGATTTCCCATTGAACTCTCAACACACCCTGCTGGCTCTATACGTTCTCTCGGTCCCGATCGAGATCAGAACCATCGAATAAGGCGCCGTCTTTTCTACTCCTCTTCCTTCTTCTCCTCATCCTTTTTATCTTCCTCTTTCTTCTCTTCCTTTGCTTTGGCGCCTCCTCTTCGGGCCATGAATTTGTTCTGGAATTCAGGGTGCACGTGTCGGATTGCGCCTCAATCACTCGCTAGGGGTTCCTCTTGGTGAGAGCTATGACAGCTTCTCCGACGGGAAACAGTGAAGTCTCACCTTTATGTTCTCAGAGCATGTATCCCAGAAGGCAAGATCGGTTTCACTCATACCGCCCGATTTCTGTCGATAATCCACAAGTATACGTCATACAATGCGATTGGGATCGGCCCCATATGTTCTGAGCCCGTTGGAACCTGATAGTCCCAACTAATTGTAGAAGGGAAAACTCACATTGAGCTCCTTGACGCGGGTCTGGAGTTTCTCCATTGCTTCCGGACTCATCGACGGTTTCTCTTGTTCCTGGCATGGGATGAAATTTTAATGAATGGAATTTTAATGAAACTTTCAGTCGAGGATTCCGGCCTCCGATGCCTAATCTCTCCGTGAGAAATTCACACTGTCCTCATACCTGTTGTTGCACGGCTATCGACTTCTTCAGGATCCTGATACCTGCCTCGGTCATTCCGACGGTCTTGCACTCTTTCGTTACCATATTCGTCACTGACAGATTAAAATCGATTAAATTCGCTCGGATCTGCGGTTGAGCTCCTCGAGTAAGGAGCAGCAATAGACAATAGCTGCAAGGCACTGAATAGAGGCCAAATATGTACACGAGATGCTCTCGCAATAGGTGACGGAAATACCTCACCCATGTGCCCTGTGCCACCTCTCGCGCCCCTCTTCTGACAGGCGGAATACGGAGCATTACAAAAAAAAAGGAGCACAACGGCAACATAAGTCTTCATGTTTGCGAGCTTCGGGAGACTTTGTGCAGACTTCTGAGGCGTCTTACGGACTTATATGTGTAGGCTCTTGACCAGCTGAGGTATTCGAGCGGCACGACACGACACGCTCACAGTCACGCTAACGTTCTCCGTGACGAAGGACACCGCGGAATCCGAGATCCGCAAGTGCGCACTCTAATTTAGCGACGATTATCCGATGCCATGTCATGCGGAGACAGGGTCGGCTCGAAGGGTCTTTCTCCTGGTCGTATTTATAATTTCGCCGCTCCGAACTCGGTCCGCGGATTCGTTCGCGAATCGACGGAATTATGCAGCCTGTTCCTCTATCTAAGCTTGCGGAAACTTCCAGGGCTTTCCAGCACCTGTCCATACTTACTTCACTACATCCCACGAATGGAGACCTACTACGAATCTCGCGACCGCTGCACCCGAGCGGGAGGTTCCCTGCCCAAACGGGAACCACGGCAGCTGTTGTGCTTGAAACGTTTCTTTGAAAGCATTGGACATAATTCTCTGGCAAGCTTCTTCCTAAATGGCGTCAAGAAGAACCTACAAGACTTCACAGAAGAGTGAGTGTATGTGCATATGTCCTAGACTTGCCCGACGGACCATTGGCTATGAGATACGACTGCTACCGGATGGGCTCCACGTCTCGATAAGCAAGAAAACTGATGCAGCCTCCACGCATTTCGAACATCCTCTTCCCTCGCCTAGGAGACATCTCTTTCACGAGTATCCAGTGGAATGATTCGAATGCTCTCTCTTGCAGATCGAAGCGACTCTGGTTTCTCGATGATGACAGCCACAGCCAACATGGAAATCGAGCCGCAGTAGGTGACAGAAGGGAGTTCGTTTGCACAATGACAGGTGACTAGGGAGCGCCCAGAAACCAGGAAAATATTCCTTCTGTCCTGTCGTCGCCCATTCGAGCGATCAGACACAATACATGAAAACCATGACTTTCCTTCACGAGCATGTTCTGTCCCGGGATTTAATTCGCAACCTGAATTTCCAAGTTGGTGTGCTGCCGAACCAGTGTAATTCATCATTGATCGTTCACCACGAGCCTCTATCATTCGTCGATGCTCAAAGTGCTTGTGGGAACTCGTTCGCTCGTCTACCGCTCCGGACTTCGAAGGTCTGCCGTCTTCTCGACTTCCCGCTTTCAAGAGAAACTCAAATTTGTCAATCCGCAGCTACGCAACCGTTTCCGACAATGAGTCGTTTTTGTCCCGTTTTTTTTTATTGTCTCGACTTCTGGTCAGCCGCTGCGAGCGCAATCCTTAAATGCCTCGACCAATAGAGCCATTCCAATCTTAGGAAGAAACGCAATGTTTCAAGAACTACTTCGCGGACAAACCATATACGTGGTTCGACGGTCGGAGACCGGAGCTCGCCGGGTCAGCCCTGTACGTGACATTCCTGTTCTGTGAATTAATGAACCGTCTAATCAAGCGATCCAAGCCCAGATTGGAGAAGGACTAATTTTTCCTCGATCTAGGTCCGGCGGTCGGTGCTTCCTCGACGGCTCAAGAACCGAATCGTGTCCTCCCGACATCGGTTTCGTTTGCATCTCCGAACGTTTTGAGGCCGACATTCCCAAATCTTCAGTTTATTACAGCAGTATCAGCACCAGTAAAGGTGGGTTCTTAGTTAGGTTGCTTCCGATCGTGGTCGTATCGTCTGAGTGAGTCGAGTCGGCTGTGACGCAAATGTCACCGAGAGTGGAAAACTGATATATCCTCGCTCCGGTAGTTGGTCAGAGACATCGATCAGTCTGAAAAGCCGTGGTCAAGATAAGGCAATGCTTTGAATGCCAAAGCTCTCCATTCCCTCGGAGGCGAGACTCTGGAGTAGTCCGTGGAGTCAGTTAGCGCTGATCGGGGCTCCGGAGACTACAAGCGAAATGCTTCTCACCGAGGGACTCGCTTTTCTTCTTCTTTCCATGTACTCGTCCGTAGTTGTGATCACGGCGGATGATTACTTCGGAACCGACGAAAGCAGAACCAGTCTTGAAACAACAACCGCTGCCGAAGATCACGCTAAGAGCTCGGGGCTCGAGCAACTCGCTTCGCGTCAGGGCTCCAATGAACGACCCTTCCGAGTTACACGTCCCACACTGCGGAGCGAGGCATCAGAGAAGCTCTCAGAGAAAGTCCACTCACAACACATCTTCGATCTTTCGAATTCAGTGAAAGAAAGTGGACCCATCGACGACCCATACACCGACCCCGAGGAACAGAGTAAGAGCTGGAGCACCCTCCCGAACTCAATCGATCGCTTGCCTTGAATCTGTTGCATCACATACCTGTATTCTTCCCATTACCCACTTGGAATCTCTCGTTCCACAGGAGACGCGATTCCGGACTCTCGCGACGGGCATTTATTCCGACGGAACGCCCTCGATGGCGGAGGTACGGGGAGCTTTCCCAGGAGTGTTCAATAATACATATTCTTTGGCAGCTTAGGGGCTAAGCGATTCGGATCATTTTCATCACATTTTTCAGAATTCCTCGTCCCGGGAAACGACACATCATTGAAAACGGCTGATGAGGCGCTCTCGTTGTGCTTCGAGAAGCGAGCGGACTATAAGGTCCTCGACAGGGGTCACCCCGATGATCTATACCTCGGTTTATTGAGAATGATCGGGGTCGATGTCGGGGCGTTCTGGGTTTTGAAGCGTAATAAATCAGAGATGACGTCGGGACGCTGTCCGCTAGTGGAAGCCTCTTTGGACTCCGGCGTCATACGGCGAACCAGACCTTGTAACCAGTCGATCGCGATTGCCATCTGCGAACCGCGGAGTAAGTATAACGATCCGTTAATATCGCGACTTCTCCCAATCGTCTCATTCCCCTCGGAACGAGCCTCACGAAAACGGGGGCCCTCGATAAGTCTGAGCTGATCGATTCTAAAATGTCTTTGATCCGTCGCAGAGTGTCCGACGATCGTCGGATCGTACGGAGTGACTTGGAACGAAACGGAACCGGGCTCACATGTGATAAGATCATGCAAAAAGAGGCTCGGTAGCGAGTTCGGATACATCAGGAGATCTTGCGGAAAGACAGGATACTGGGATGAGGAACAGATACTCTGTCATCGGTCCTACGAAGACTGGTTCAGGTCTTATCATCCTGTGAGTACGTTACAACTGCCTGTGGCTTGAATCCGCGTGTGTGGAAGACCGAAAACGAACACGGAAGTCTTTCCAGAATATCAGTGAATCCAGCGTCAAGAGCCATTCCGCCAAGAAGTTGCAGAACGACAGAGCGATACTCGGAAGTCGGCACGGGATTGGAGGCCAACTACTCCGGGATTTGACTTCAGGCACCAGCGATGCCGAAGAGGCGGCCAAGCAAATAATGAGAGAGGTGTTTTGAAATCTGTAACCGATATCCCGTGATGCCTCAGGCTTCTAGGATCGTCCGCCGTGAATGTGAGCTCATTATTCTTGAGTGGTTCAACCTACCATGCGGATTCTGATCGATCTCTCCAGGTGATCGTCCCCGCCGTCGAGAATCTCGAAGACAAGACGGGCTTGAAACAAGTGACGGAACTCGCTCGAGACGTGGTGGCCGCTGTCGGGGCGAGACTCGGGGTCAACCAGACCATCCGAGTCGAGGGGGCCTCATTCGGTGAGCTGAGCCGGGGATTTTTTTCCGAAATCTCTCGCGGAAAACGCTGTGGGGATCATGAGCTCGATGCGTATGAATCCTCGAGTCCTACCACGATATGAACATCCGACTCCTCGTTCAGGTTATGCCGTATCGCGGAGAGGAGTCAAGGACGAAGTCAATGAGATCCATTCTCATGTTCGTGGATCCGAAGTCATCTTGAGAGGTCGCTTTTTCGGTACAACCTCGCTCACGATGGGTCACATCGTCATGAGCAACATTCCAGAACGAGTTGCACAACCTGACGAAACGGATCCCTGGGCGCGAGCAGTGGTGAGTTCTCAGTAAAGTCTCGGCGAGCTTTGGAAAATCGCGACCGGCCGAGGTCGACCCGACATGTCTAGCCCCCTCTGGAAGTCCCAACGAGCTAAGAATCGAATTTCACCTCCTTCCTAGGTGAATACACCCCTGGTGGAGTTTTTCGTCACCGACGCGGACACCGAGGGACGGATCAGGCATGGGGACATATCGGTGGAGCTCTCATTTCCACTTATCAGACGCAAGACAAAGAGAAGCTCCGTCAAATGCGTCTTCTTTCAGCCTGAATCCGAGTGAGATACCGCCAGCAGTTTTTCCGAAGGAGAGCGAATCGGGCGGAAAATATCTCCCCGCAATAATTTAACTGGGAATCCTGCTCAATTTCGATCGCGATTTTAGATATTATTCGGACGAAGGCTGCGTCTACCTCGCGAATGTTTCGGATTCCAAGACTTCAGTATGCGTGTGCAACCATACGACTTCGTTCGCTGCCCTCCTGTTACCATCGGAATCCGCTGTAACTCACGCGCAAGCCAAGTTCCTTCAGTACATGACTGCGATAGGAATGCCGCTGTCGATGATATGTCTGCTGATTTGCATTCCGATCTTCACGTTCATCAGGCACGACTCCCGACTTCGCTGTTTAGCGTGTTCACCTGCCTACGGTCGAACGCGACGAGCACAAATATACGTCTTGCATCTGTGATCGAAACTCATAGGTACACACCGATTGGAGAGTATGCCTGAAACCCGGGTGCTTTTTCAGAGAGCAACACGAAGAGCGGAATACGATACATCGGAACCTCTGCGTGTCCCTTCTCGCGGGAGACATTGTCCTGATAATCAGCGGCTACGGTGATCACCACATGGTGAGTTTTGTTGTTCTTTTTCAGGGGCCCGATTTTATCAGCGAATATCAGGGAGCAAGCTCGTCAGTATCGTCTTTCGAAAAACTGCAGGTCTGCACACCACTGGGATCTCTGGTACACTTCTGTTTCCTGTCAGCTCTGCTGTGGATGGGCTTGGAAGGGGTTCACATCATTCACATCATGTGGCTCGTGTTCACGAAGTCCGGCATACCGTTGGCAGTGTACTACATCATCGGTGAGTACGATCGGTGTGATGAATCCTCACTGATGATGTACGACTGACATTACATCGTTTCCGGGGGGACACTGGTAGCGAACGGGAATCTGTTGTTCATATATAATTCTGAGCTCGAATACAAAGCCTTTGTGAACCGTTACTCCTCCACCATGAAAAGTTTCCTCTCCCCTCTCAACAATGGGATCGTCGTGTTCATTCCAGGCTATGGCCTATCTTTCGTCATCGTCGCTGGTACAAATTTGGCTTTTGAAGAGCCGTATGAGAGGACCGCGCAGTTATGTTTCCTCTCGCGTGACAACATGGCTATCCTAGGTTTCGTCGTGCCGTTGACCGTGAGTACGGAATTTCTATTCCTGGAGCCTATTCATCAGCAAAGATAATCCGAGGCTTGGCCTTCTACGATCCTCGAAGAGATCGGCTCCCGCTGTGGGAAAAAATGTTCTCTAATTAGTGAGGGAGCTTGAGCCCCGGGGGCGGAGGGGTGGGTTGCCAGGAAAAGGGTGGGGAAACGAAAGAAAAACTCCATCCAAGAGCGCTGATGCACTCACTTCCGCTTATGATTTAATTGATCGATGTCCGTCAAGCACGTCATTGATAAGGATCGACAGATGGACCGACCGGTCTTCTGAAATAGACCAGTCTTGCAAGCTGGCCTAGTGGTCCGGCCGAGCGCCTCCGGCCCGACCAAATGCAATCGCCCGCAGCGTGCCAGCTTGTCGGCCTGTCTGACCGTTCGTCAAGTTCGCTATCGGCCTGTCACTCAGACTCTCGTATTTGCTTGCTCGCCGGGTGAATATTACGAGAGGAGTCGTTCAGTTCCGCTTTCCCTCTACGCGTACTGAGCCGGCTATTCCCGTTGCTGATCGGGGACCGCCATCAGGGGATCTATGAGCGCACAACAACACAGCCGACCGAGCGGAAAGGCTGGGCAGCATGATAAAATGGGAATCAAGTGATCAAATAGTTCGTCTACGGAAAGATATCGAGATATTTGAAGGTGCGAATCTGAAATCCATTGAGGGAACGGTTCCGAATAGGAGCGAGCAGATGCGCATACAAGGCAGGGAGGGTTGGGTTGAGGGGCTCGAGACAAAATTTTCTGGTCGTCATGCCAAGGTATTCGCCCAGGAAGGCGCGTCATCATTTTCGTCACTTGGTCTCCCCGAGAGTCGTTTAGCCGCCCCCCCCCCCCGAAATCCTGTGCAGGCCCTCGGGAGCGAGTGGTAAGCAAGACGCCGGGAGCGTTGCTCTAAATCACTGGATCACCTCAGCTCGGGATCCGTTTTATTTCGTTCTCGTCCGGGACTCTGCAATCCCGGTGTTCTCTTAAATCTACATATATACATCGGCACGCGCATAGCCAATATCATCGTGATAAAATAACATCCCAACATATACAACATACTCGAATAAACTTGAAACAATATATTATCACTCGAGGATCAGCTGGGTATCGCTCCGTCAATGCACACCGGTCTCCGGCTGGTGACGGTCGGGCGCTGACGCGCTCAGCTGTGTCCAGGCTAGAAATTTGTATTCCTCCGTCAATTTTGCGTACTGCTCCTTCAAGTTGACCCAGAACATCATCGTCAGCATGGTGTGAGGGCCCAGACGGATGTACGAGGCGCCCACGCCCTTGTAGAACCCCCAGCATCCTTCGGTTTTGAACATTTTCACGAAACAATCGAGGAGACCCGAGTAGAATAGACCTCGCTTGGTCACAGGGTCCAGCCCCTGATTGTACAGACGGGTGCACACCACGTCGAACGGTGTCATTACCAAACAGAGACCGATCCCCGCGAAGAAGCTAGCAGCTAGAGTTGCCAAGTTCGGATAATGCGCCATCGTTTCGTTTTCGATTATCTTGTCCCGGATATTCGAGAACGTCGACAGCTGAATCGCGGATCCCGCCGAAACACGGACCATGGCGGCGTTGGCACCCCGCCACAGAGCAAAAAATCCTTCCTTGCGGTATATGGAGACGAAGGCCTGTGACATGTTTGAATGTTGATGTTGGAAACCGACGGCGATTTCGCTTAACGATCGGGACTGAATTTGTGTTTTGACGAGATACAGAGGGCTCGCGAAAAACGATCCCATCGCACCGGATAGTGCACCGCAAACCACCGTTTTCGGGAAGCACAGCGAGCCGTCCGACGATCTCGTCAGCTCGAAGCTGTCCATTATGGAATAGCATCCGAGCCGGGTGCCGTTCATTACGAACTGAAACCATAGAGCTGGCCCAATGCCGGACTGGAGAGCCATGAGTCCGTCGTGTTTCGCGATGACGTAGCATGCGTGGAGAGTGTTGCGGTAATGAACCTGCGAGAAAAAAAACGTAGAACAATGTTCCACTAGTTCCGGATCCGAGCCTCGATGGGGCGGTAGTAGTTTTAATCGAGCTCCTACTTTGTATGATCCTCGGTTCTGGAGTTCACCCTGTAGTTGAATGCGGGTTTTGACGACATCGAGCGGATTGGTCAAGAATCCCGCGCCGGCTGCGGCCACGCCACCGAGCACGAATTCCATGACGATACCCTGGTCCTTGCGGACTTTCTGCTGAGGTCTGACCTGTAGAGAGTCGAGCAAGTTCGAAAATATTGACTCTTGGACTATCCACGTTTCTTCCCAAAGATCCAGAGCCACAACAGAGGCAGGCCCTACGAACTAGAGCACGGGAGATGTACCTAATTCAATTTGGTGCGAGGGGGCGTCTCTCTCGGTTGGAATCTAAACAAACTTCGCGAAAATTGTCCGGGAACGTTTGCATTCCACTTATGGAGCGAGCAGTTTCCCGGCGGCGCGTAGCAACAGAGCCTCTGTGCCAGCGCGCACCCGTCATAAGAGACGACTATATCGGCGTGCGCGCAGCGGGCATTAGGAACATTCGACGAGCGAACGGAGAACTCTGCGCGATTGCGGTCTGGTTATCCTGGTCCTTGTGACATCGTCGCTCGTCCCTCACTTCGGTGTCATCCCAAGGAACTACGACCAGAAAACCGACGGGTCATTTCCTACACAGCCGAAAATCGAGGTGTCTCACAAAACACGTGACATTTCACTTTCCGCGCGGGCCACATTCCACATGGGGTTCGAGCCGCGGCTCTGATTCACACAACAAAGTGAGCTTATGTTTCCCATGAAAATGCAGTGGACGTTCATGGATCTGACTATGGCAACTCGAGTCAGAGAACCGCTCTCAAACGGAGAGACCCCTGTCCCGATTGGCCTCTCTTCACACCCGAGTTCACTGTCAGCCCGGTGGCTGACGGTTGTGACCTCACGGAGACTTCACTCTCACCCATTTACCCACCGAGTTCTTTGAAGACACCGACTGACTTTCTGGCACCAGTCCCCTCCTGGTCGTGCCCTGTCGTAGGGTAATCGGTAGCTTCGCAGAGTTCGCGCGGCACTTGCTTCCGAATGAGCCTTCTCTACGTCTCCCCGCAACAGCAGCGCTCCCACGAAATCCGTGTCCACTAGAAACAAACAACGTGCGCAGTGCCTGGTTCGTCGCCGGCGCGGAGCAAGATGGCGAACGTCGTCGGCCGCAAGAACAGCCGGCGGAGAAGCGGTGAGCAGGCCGCCGCTAGCGGCGGTCTTCTAGGTGAGTCACCGCGCCGCTACCACCACAACACTGCGACGAACACTAGAAGACGACTGAAACCGCCGTCAGGGAACAGCGCGGCGATCGGTTTTTGCTGGACAGCGCGAATTCTGAGGAGCTACGGCGCACAAGCGTCGAAACTCCGGATATCGGCGGACTCCCGCGGAATTTACGGAAAATCGGTACAATTCAGAGAATTTCAACTCGTTCACGACGGATAGAGAGGAGAACCGTCGACGAAGCTGACGGAGCTCCCGGCCGGCATTCGACGAGGATCATAATCCAGATGCCCTTCGCGCCGATCTCGAGAGCAATTTCTCTCTCAGAACGGAGGGTCTCTAGAACTCGCGAGCGCGCTGAGCGTTAGCACAAACCCGGAAACTTTAATCTCACAGAGATACCGGTAGCGCGAGGCCATCTCTTGCATAGCGGGAGCTCTTTGGAGAGTAATTCCGAGGCCTTCACGGTGGAAACACTCCGGCTGCCGAGGAGTTATCGCGCCTGGAGATGAAACGTCAATGTCAATGAGCGGTCACGTGTTTCAAATGAGTCAAGGAAGCAATCTACGTCACGTTTGACGACCAGTAACCCTCGAATAATGACCGTAGGCAGCATACAAGGCTAATTTTAGCCGGATCCCACCAACACAATTTTTGCCGGACCGAGTCGCAAGCAATCCGACTCTGTGGACCCTCAGCTCGCCAGTGGACATCCGAAGGAGCAAGTGAGCGAGGTCAAAGCATGTCGTGTTATGTCACTCGATCTAGGAGAGCCGCGGGCGAACAATCCAAGTGCAGCAGCTATCTGTGACATACCCATAAATGGCTGCTCTACGACAAGCCAGTCTTGCGGAATATCTATGTACGTCTCCATATCTTTCGGTCTCACTGCCTATCTCTACTTCGGTGGCTGTCAGCCGCTGCGGACCGATGATGCCGACAGGAGTGCACTATGAAAGAACGTAGTACAATGATTCGCTTCCGAAGCAAACAATCGTGTTTTGTTTGCACGCTCCGACGAACGCATAACAACCCCACGCTGTGAAAGGAAAAATAATCCTCGAGGAAAATGATATTTCGAAATCATGATATTAGGGAATGAGGAGACTCTACGGTCGGCTTCGAGCGCATGAGGTCACTGACAGCGTTCGGGAGTCAGCCCACCGCCTCGAAAGCAAACTTGGACTGTCGGCGAGTCAGCCCTTCGCGAACCGCAACTTTCCTCGCGAAGTTGTAACGAATCACTCTACCGGCAAGGAATCCTTCCCCTGGGCATGACAGATGCAGTCGGAACCCACGGCCGCCTCCATAGAATTTCGGAGACTCGTGCTCTACGCGATCACTCTGCGAACTCTGAAGTAGCGAAGTTTAGCGCGCTCGGGGAGCACCCGACAGGGAAACGCCGTGGCTGGAAGAATCAATCAGCTGAATTGTTTCATAAGCAAAACATTCTCTTCGCGCGAGCTTCAAATGGTTATTCGACCGAGGAGCAAGTTCGGACCCAGTTTAGGATCCGCGCATCATGCGGCGAACTAGACTCGGGTTCGCGACCCAATCAGGAAGAATTCCCTCATTTGTTCCGTTTCTCCACAGATCGTGGTGCTGGTTAATTTTTTCGCCGTCGGGATCGTCTTCTATCGAATGCGAACCATCAAGACCGCGACTGACAAGGATCTCATCAAGACCGTACGGAAGTGGACTCGGGGAGTCGCGGTTCTTGTTCCGCTGCTGGGGCTGCCGTGGCTTTTCGGACTGCTGATGCTAGCCAATGACAGGCAGCTCGTCATTATTTCAGCAGTCATCTTCAATGTATTTGCCGTTCTTCAGGTGAGGGATCTGTTCTCGGAAACTTGCTCGCGGTACCTGCTGACGCTGATTGAATTATGGTGTTCCCTTGTAAAAACCCGAGCTGTTGCAGGGCCCTGGAATTTTTCTCACGCAAGTTTGGTTCAGCGACAAGAAAAGAGATTCTATCGCTCGCTACCTGTCCAACAAAGGCCGTCTCGCCATATTCCTTTCGGTGAGTCCGGATACCATGCAGAACTCGAGTCTCGAGCTCGTGGTCGGAGAAAAGCGTTCGATATCCACGTCGGAGAGCGACCAAAACACCGGACAGATTCCAACTATCTACCAGCACTCGAATGCCTCCCTTTCTACTCACTTTGATCTGTCCAGCTTCCATTTTTCTTCTTTTCTTCCCACTTGCGGCAATGTAGAGGAAACCAAAAGTGTCCGCTGAGTCTCGGAGTAGTTGTGAAGAGCGATCAGGCTCCGCTCGAACTCCGCTTAACGAAAAACTGACTAGTGATTCCTGCGCAAAGTAAGTGGACGGATCTGCAGCGCCAGATCACGATCGCAGAGGCGGACAAGTTGCGACGATGTTTCTTTGCTTTTCGATCGTTCGAAACGTTCGTTTCCACGTGTTTAATGTATGCCGCGTCATCAGGCATTCTGAAGAAGCGGATGAGCTCGGAGAACGCGGCTGTGTTTCGCGACCGCTCGTGGATGTTTTGAACGAGGCGACGTTTGACGCGTTTGACACGCAGAAGAATGCATCGCTTATTCCGATGAATATTGCACCCGGCAGAGCGAGCCGTACCAAAGCTTTGAGTCTCTCGATATATGCCCGGCTGCTTCCTCGCTGGACGAGGCAGCGGCTCCCCGCTCCCGTTTGATGTGGTGTCCCTCTCATTTAGTCAGCCTCGGGCTAAATAGCTTATTTAGGGAAAGACCGAATCGCAGGTGGACGATGCCAAGTCCGGTAGCGTCAGAGTACATAGGACTGCCGTCTTCGGTGGTGTGTTATTTGCGTTGCTGATATCGAAGGAGAAAATACCTTTTTTCTCCCGGAGAGATTTCCTCTCTGGATTTGATGAGTGCATGCTCTCTGAGTCCGGACGTGTATCCGATCGATATGCCTTTTCAGGATGGACTCGCGGTCAAGATAGTTTGGGAAATTGCACGTTTGATGAAGAAGTTCCCGATTGGGCTCTATCAGGGATTTGAGGCTCGAGGCTCGAGATCCTCCAAGTCGAACTGATCGATGACAGCATTCCATAATCATCGGCATTGTTCAGAGTGATCATCGATTAGAGAAGGTCGTGTAGCTACATGCCTCATACGGCCCCGCTGACTGACGATGCCGTGAGCCACGCACAGTGAAGTCATAATAGTCGACGTAGAACTTGAGGGCTCGACTTCCTCAAGACTCAGCCGCCTCCAGGAATGGACATCGAAGCCATGATGATGATTGACCCAGGCGGGCATTATGCCTGCTCTGTAAAGTCTTCCGATGGTAGGGATTCACGGAGGATAGAGTATTCACTCGGAGATTCTGTCCGTCGAGTACATGAAACGTGCATGGGCACGAGCCGAGCGAATCCATCAGGCTGATATTAAGTTCCTCGCAGTAATAAGGAGAGGAGGGGATCTTGTAGTTTCCTGAAAAAGCGACAGATCGAAGCGATGCGTCCAAATCGCGAAACTACCGAAGTGCTCTAGCTCCGAGAAAATTATTTCTCCTCTATTCTCCGGGAATGCTGGTTCTCTTCGGGTGGGAAAGTGAACGACAGCAGATTTATTCCTATTTACATTCTTGGTCCTGTGAAATGCTTCCCGGAATCAGGTTTCGGGAGAAGTTCCCGGATCCGGAATGGTACACCTAGAAAGAGGTCGGCTCCACCTGAAAAACTTGGGTCCCCCGCTGGGGAGCTGGCCGCGGACCGAGTGCCGGGATAGGAGAAACTCCCGGATCTTGGCCAATGTCTAGGGAGACGGATGATTGAATATACGCGACCTTTTCGCATGAAAAGAGGCTAGGGCAGGGCGTGATTCTTGGATGGAATCCAGCTCTCCGGCTTCTCAGATCCTCCCACATTTCTTATCCTTCACAATGCTCGCTGTAGCTCCGAGGTTTTAAGAATAATATCCGAGGTTTTAATAATGCTCCTATGCCGGATTGTTCCATCCCGACGCAGGGCCAAGATTTTGGTCCTGGACATCTAGTGGTATTCGACGCAAGAACGAATCCGTCATAGACAGCAGACTCATGAGACTCAATGTGAAGAATGTTTCTCCACTCTGTAGCGGATCTTCGCTCGTCCACGGGAATCGTCGGATTCGAGCGTCAAGTCCTCGAAGCTCTCGAAATCTTCGACCAGTGTTCGCGGCGGCGTCAATGCGAGAAACTAGCAATTTCTGATCCCGCAGAAGATCTCGACCAGATGAACGGAGTGTCATTGAAGTGCGGGTAAGTTCGTCAATGAGCGTCAGGTGAGGGAGTTTCTTCTCGCTTCTAAAATTGAGTCCATCGAGTTCGACACTTCGAATCTCATTGAATCCCTCCTTCGGCCGATCATCTCCGCCGGCTCGAATACCCCGACGGTATCTTGAAAGGCGTTTGCTTATCCCCAGATGGCGGAAGGAGAGTGTGCCGACAGCGACTCTCGCCTATAAGACTGGAACTGATGACGGAATGCCATTCTATCGATAGCTGGGCTGCGATGAGTATCGATGCCTCGAGAATTTCGGCTGACGGGCTTAGTCGACATCTAGGAGCATCTTTCGCATAGCTCGGAGAATGTTCACAATTCATCCGACCCCTGTTGTATACCGCGCCAGGTCTCACTATTATTGTACACCGACTGGATGAGGCCATGAAAGGGGTCTGCGCAAAAAAGTATAGTAATGAGCCTTACAAAAACATGCGGTTCCGACCCATGACGCGTCTTGCGAGTCCATAAGTCATATATTCATATACACATAAGAGTGACATGGAGGATAAATAAAAAATACGAACTCCGACCAACGGTAAGCAGTGGTTCTCTTCATGGTTCTCCGCTTGATCCGATAAGCTCACCCATCGAGAATCGAGACAGAATAGAGCCATTTCCAAGTCAGCGCTCCAGGCGCAATCTGCGGGGATGAGTTCGGAACAAGGCGAACCATTATATAACAATGAATATGAAATACATTAGCAAGGATGACATTATTGAGGAGCAGTGGCGTGAATAGAGGGACGGACACGGGGCTCGCGCCCCGAGCGCCGTTCCCGAGCATCCAAGAATCGGTTGATCGTTTTCGAAAGGACTGGAAAGTTCGCGAAAAAAATTCTCCCGAATACCGCCACTCCGAAGACTGGCGGTCGGAGGAGCCGCGAATTTCCGGAGAGGAAGGGGGAGAGTGAATTCGCGGCGAAGTCTTTTCACGCCACCATCGAGGAGAAAGCTTTCGCGAACGATGAGTATGATGACAGCATAAGTTACATGGGGCCCAGAATCATTTACAGTTGGTTTGATCCGTCGGCATGAGGAAATAGGTGGCGTAGGTCTTCGACCGCAGTCTCTCGTGCAAGGCACGTTTGATGGTAGAATCGAGCGTTTTGTTTCTCGATAGCACCCAGATATTCTCTGTAAGGATTTTCGTACAGTTTCAGTATCCCTTGCCTCGGGTCGTATGCGCAAAATTATTTAAATAGCAAAGCCCTCGAACCTCGACGCATGAATCCGTTGATGAGATTGTTCTGACACGCCCAGATGACAGCGTAGTTCTTATAATCGGTGTCAATCACGAAAGCCGGTGACCTGTACTCGAAGCTCGCTGTAGAGAAGAAAATAATTTGTTTTCCTTAATTGGTGTTTTTTTTCGAGACTCGATTGCGGGCCTGACTCTACGGAATCTCTCCGTGCTGCCTCCGACAGATTACGAGGAAACATGCTCCGTCAGTCTCAGCGCCAACATTCTCTGCTTTTTGCTCATGCAAGCTCCAAGAATGGCTCCGTCTCGCAGAAGTCACTGGCTCGCTGAGGAATATTACCTATCTCTATTCGATTCCATGTATCGTTCTTCGATTCAAGAGATCATGCAAGTCAGTTGATTCACTGACTCGGGGAAACCCGGCATACGTCGACGTTCTTGAAAGAATGCTTCGGTTCCTAATGCTCGTTTACGGCTTTCGTTTTCCTTCAAATGGGATGACTGGGATGAACGATAAAGCCGCTCGGGATAATGTTGATGGTATCAGAGTTCTTTGAAGCGAGGAGAAGCGGCCGATCACGCGAGCTCCGTCAAATTTCCCTCTCTAGGTCTCTGTCAACTGGACCTCACAGTGACTATTGGCACGTGGCGAATAGATGCCATATGCTGCCCTGGTGAAAGAGGACGAGAAAGATCGCGAGAATCGGCTTCACCAGAGCTGAGCACCACAGCCTCTCTCTCTCTCTGCGGGCGCCCTCAGCTGTATCAACTATGTAGCCATAATCATGTGGATACGGAGATGACCCCAAACGATTCGTGCGCAGACGAACACGAAAGATGTGAGTGGCCAGGGCGGTTTGCTTTATTAGCGGGGTCGAAACATGGACCTACCTCGGCCGAGATGTCGGGGTGACATCTCGAGGTTAAAAGTCTTCGCGATGCGCGATAAGCCTGCTCGTGAACTCGGTCAGTGGCTTCATGTGACATCTCATGGCCGAAATCACGAGCAGCCAGACCACAGCCAGAACGAAAGTCCCTCCCGATTTCTCACGATGCTTACAGACACTGCGACCATGATCCAATGCAGCACAGCGATTCTGCCAAACAAGCAGCGCATACTCCCCTCAGGACGGAGGCCGTGAGACTACGGAGCCTGTTTTTTCCCGAAACTATCGGAACGTAGAGCTTCGCCGGCGATCCGCGAGAGTGGATTGGGCTGAGCTTGACGATAGTCGCGCCTCAATCCCATCCATTCGAGAAGACTTTCTTTGGTGCCGTGGCGATTGTCCTCGGGCTCTGTGTGGACCCTCTGGACCCGTTTTAGCCATCTGTCTTTTCTTCCTCCTCCGCTCCACATCCCGCCGGATGAGCGACCAGGTTGACTCGTCGGATTGTCGGCCAGGGCGCAAGCCGTCCTCCTGACAGCAATGGCGGTGGTTTGGTATTCCGCCTCCGCTTGCGAAGCCGAATCCGCGCGACTGAGTAAGATCGGATGGTGCGCTGCAGCAACGCACCGCGTCACGCAGAGCCAGACCGCGGAACTGCGATGAGGCTGTCAATGCCGCAGCCGGTTTCTGTTTCAAGCTGCGGATACTGGGAAGCCTTCCCTGGGTTTCCGCCGAATGTCATCACATGACAGCATGTCTTCCATTATTCTCATGTTTTCCCGCTGCGGACGAGAACTCCCAGAAACGGAGGGTGAACTTTCGAATCTACTCCCATGCCATCCGAATTATAGGGCGGGATGGAGCTCCAGCGCGCGAGATCCGGGACGAGAAATTGCGTCGCATCATCATTAATCATTCGAGGGCTGATCTTTGCCTTGGAGCGCTCCGCATCGGATGTCCAAAAGAACGTAGGCCTCGACGAGCTCAATGTAAACGGTGAGCCCATGCCAACAATTATACCGGGGCGGTGAGCTTTTGTTCGCGTTGCTGCATAAAAACAGCGACCGAGCTGACGGAAGAGCTCACAGCGGAGTGATCTCGCATGCGGAGCCGAGCTTTTCATAGAGGCACAATTTCTCGAGTCAAGACAATGCCCTGCAGCAACAGTTAACCAATCTTCTTGCTTCCCCATTCCGTCTGGATTCCGCTCACACCAAGCGGGAGAACCTGCGGCCGGTTGGAATTCTCCGCCAATGACGTTTCAGACCCTGCTGCTTGTTCACGCAATCCGCCACTAAGTTGAGGGTAGCGGCTGTCACCCTGCTCGCGGTTCAGTTTCTACGAGCGGATCAATGGGAAAACACCGAGTACATGAGCTCCTTCAAATTATAAGCATCGAGGTCTCTCGGGTCGATGAGGATATTCGAGCCGAGTCGAAATCTTGGGGGAGTTCTTCGCGGGCTCCTGACGATTAGGTTGTTGTTGTTGTCCTTGTTCATGGGGAGTTCGATCCGTTTTCTCCCGGTGGGCGGGGAGGAGGAGCCGCATATGATTTCCCGACCGAGAAAAAAACATACGGGGCATATCGGAACCGCGGCTTGTCTCACTCAGAGAGGATGGACGGGTTCTCTGAGACATCTCTTTCCATTCCTCCAAGAGATTCTCCCGTGGCCAGTCTTGCTGATTGTAAGGTGCATCTGACCCGAGGGCTCTGAAAAGATATCCCTCCGTTTGTGTACGGGCTGCCTGATGCTTCCGATGCATCGTCCTAGACTTTGACATTTGGGGAATATCCTCATCGGGGAGCTAAAATAAGCCTCAGACAAGCGTACGGGATTCCGCGCGGCGCTCTCCCCAACGATCGGAGATTGCCGTCAATAGGGCCCCCAGCGAATGCTACAAATAAAAGAGCATGATGAAATTCCAGGATCGTTGTGTCCCAGAGGCCCAAGATCCGATCATCCACGCAGAGCTCCATCTTCCGTCTGCCGATGACATCATGCCGGACTGAGAATCTCATCTTCGAATTTCGGGTGATCAAAATCCGAGGAGGATTCCTCTTCTCTTCCCGAAGAGTTTCTTTGCCACGCCAGAGACCGTGACACGCAACGGGCGATAAAATGGTAGCGAGCGTGAACGAAGAGGAAGAAGACACGACTCGTCTCGATGAAACGATGATTGAAGCGTTTCCGGTGGGTTAGAGTCACGAGCGTCACGACGACTCTGTCAGAGAGGTGTGATCCCAGCGCACTCAAAATAATTCCGCCGGCGTGAAACTGGGAGCGGGAATCTTCATAGGATCTCAATGAGGATTCGCACGAAACCGATGCAAAGTTCGCGACCGATTGAGATATCGAGGCATGAATGACGAGCGACAATGCGAGGTGGAACCAAAGAGAGAAGGTCTCTCGATCCGAATACGGGTCCGGCCGAGAACTCTTGGGGATTTCAGCGAGGAAAGATCATCGCTGAAGTTGACTCGCTCCATCGAAAAGCACGTGGAGGCTTCTCTCTGTATTGTCTCGCGGACTTCACTCTAATTCAATCGCCTCGTGGCCTCCAGTCGAGACCGTTGCCGGCGGACTGTCTGGCTGTTTCGTTGGCGAGTAGATGGGCTGTATCGATTAGTTGCTTGGTTAGTCGACGGCTCGATCGGCTTGAAGTGGCTAAAACCATCATAAACATCCTCGCAGCCGACTGCAGTCGACATCATGAGGTCAAGATCGAGTCCTCCCGTCGGGCTGCTTCGGTATCTCCTCATTGTTATTTCGGCATCGGCACACTCCTCGAGCATGGCAGCCCGTGAAACTTCTAGCGCCGATTTTCCCAGACCGATATCGAAGTGGAGACTCAATTCCGTCGGAGAGCTGTCGCGTGGACTCGTTGGAACGACTCGAGGGAATATTGTATTTGCGGTCCGTCGGAACGCATCATAAATACTCAATTGGACCATTCGAAGCGGCATCCACGGGAGAGATGGCACCAGCACGGGAGCGCCGTCCTCGAAGTAGACCACGCCGTGAAACTTGAAATTCTGATTGTTTGTCCGAGTCGAAACAGGCAAAGATGACGAGTGAAAGAGAGAGAGGAGCTCTGATTAGAATTGAAGCGATCGGAATCGATGATTGGCGTTTCCGTTGGTACAACGAAATGGTTGCGGCGTAGGGCAGCCGGATGCATCCCATTGAGTTCAATCGAGGGGATTTTGTTCAACGACCACGCTGAGCTGCTTTTTGGCCTCCGAACAGTTTCTCTCACTCAGTGTGTTTGTCGCGTCGCTCTTCTCAACGATTTGTTCGGTCGTTCGTCCGCTTACTTGCTTTCTTTTCTCTCTCACTCCCTTGTTTGTTGGCTCGCTCGTGTGCCTTCTCGTCGTCTCCCTCGGTCAAGTCAGCTGGACCCACGAGCTGATCTCATGATTCGGCGCTCCACATATCAGAAGATTACCGAAGCCTCGATACTCAACGTGGCCAAGTCCCACGCCATGTACCGAAATATTCCCAGCGGGGACATCTCCAACGATGGCGACTTTTTTCGCAGCCTCTTTCGTTAATTCTCTCAAGCAATGATGCACTGTCGGTCGTCGCGTCGGCGTGATCGAATCAGATTGACGCCCTGGTCCACTGTGTTAACAGTGATGATGTGCAATCCCGCGGAATGCCTCTCATACCCGCTTCTCCATGTTTGCTGGCTCTATTTGCACTGCTCGTCTGCCCAGCTGACGCATCGGAAATAATAGGCGGAAAGCCTGGACAACGCTAAGCGCCCAAAGAGGAGAGAGCTCTAGTTGGACGGTCGCAAGCACTCAGAGCAGCTTCGAGATTTAATTTAAAAGTCGGAATAAAAGCCCGGATGGAGGATGCGATCTCATCGATAATGCAGAAAAAATGTTTCCGCAGAGATTCACTCTGAACTCTGGAGACCGTGCTGCTAGATGCGGCGTCCCGACTACTGTCGTACATGCCGCTTGTCCCGTGCCGGAGCGAAGACTCAGCGCTCCGGGGTACCTCTCGAGTACCGAGCACTGCTCTCTCAGTCATGTACCCTCACAGAAGAGCGTGGCGCTCCTCAGATCTAATTGAGTATAAATAGAGAGCAATTGGGTGCATGGCCATTCTCCGAGACGGAGTAGAGAGATGTGTCTGGTCCGTTGTGGATAACAGCATAACCCACGTTCTGGTAATATTTCGTCCTTCGTATGATCCTTCGTAAGCTGGTCGCCAGATTACTGATTGCGTTGCCATTCGCGTTGTGAACCTTGGTGAGCTGCCATCGTCCTATTGGGAGTCGCAGTGAAAACTAAGAGACTTCTAGGAGGCCTGGCACGCTTTTCGTTCAAGAACTAATTGGTTTTGTTCGTTGCCTATCGCTCGGAAATGTGGTCAACTCAAGCTAAGTACTGGCGCCGTAGGAGTATGAATTATTGTCAAATGACCCACTCCTGCGCGCTGTTGTGCTTACCCTGGGTACCACGAGTCTACTCGATTCGGGCGTCATTCGTCAGCGTGAGGTAAATCGTGCTTGTTCATTCGCCGCATTGAAATGAAATATGTCCGCCGACGAAACGTATAGGTAACATGCCGTGCATGGGGCTGCGGTGCTAAGACGCTCCGATAGTTGCTTGCGATGTCGTTAGTGGGAAAGATCTCCGGGAATGCTGAATTATTGCTACATGGTGGAACGAATTCATCGATTGTGATCGCGGCGAAAGTTCCGAACTCGAGAGAGTCGGTTCCCTGATTTCGCCGATTTCCGACGTAGTGGCTCGTGGAAATTCTTTGCGTTCGTGCATCTCGCATAGGAACCCCTGCCCATTAACATACTGTATGGCTGCCCAGCTGGCTCGTTATTACGGCAACGGTTAACTTACGTGTTTTCATATGCAAACTGAAGGGTCCCTGGGCATTGGTGAGTATTTCGCCTTCGATCGAGAAGCCTTCTCCGCTATGGAATCCGTGGAGAGAAAACGTGTTAATAGATATTTTGGTTTCCTCGGTGCACGGACCGACTCCGAATAGACAGAAGAGAATATTTATGTAGGGATCGTGTCGAGCGAGTTCGTTCCTCGGGACAGAAGCCCTGCCTCCCGATAAATCTTGCTAGGACCCACCGAAGTTGCATTTGCTTGGCCAGCGCTGCACCCCGGGTCCGAACAAAAACAGATGCCTCGAAAACGAATGTCCATCTGGCGAATTCCAAGCGAAAGCCAGCGCTTTTCCTCGCCGCCTTTCCCGCCCGCATATCTCACAGAGTGGTTTGGCAGCATGAGTGGCCTTACCAGGGGTTAGGTGATGGAGTGTTCCCCCAATCGCTTTCCTAGACTCGAACCTCAAAGCTCGGGTCTCGGCCCTCAACCCGAGAAAAAAAAACCTTGTGCGTACTCTATGCGCATCGTTCACGCCAGCGTAATTTATAAAACCTTTCAAATAAAACCGCTACCGCGTGGAGCGTTCCTATATGCGATCGAACACTTTTGGCGCTGAGCGTAATTGAGTACATTGAAATTTAGGCCTCGCTCGTAGACGAGCGAGCGAGAGCCGGAGCTTCGAGTTCAAGCTCTAAGCCGTGCCGCGAGTGAGAATGGACCGTAAATTCTAGCTAGGTTCCCGCCGCGATCTCTTCTTCATCGCTCCGGTTTCGAGTGGCTATTGTGATCCTTGTAGAAAATCCGAGCTTCCTCTCCTGGGAGACGGCGCAATGCTCGATTCAAATTAAGTCGGGCTTGACAGTAGGGACTTCGCGCTCCGCATGACGTTATCTGCTTAATCGGAGAAGAGAGCTCGCGAGAGATTCCAAGGAATACCAAGGGCTCTATGGTGAACATTACTGCGTCGGGTTCCCACCAAAACCAGCCTCTGAACTCTTTCTGACAAGGCATCAAAGAATTGTCTCCTGACAAAGAGCTCATACTCACCGGATCTGCTCAGCCAGCTCCTGTCCTCGTCTGATGAAAAGGGAGAGAAACGGAAGTGTCTTAGAACGGGGTAAACGAGTCTTCACAATATTTGGTTTTGCCTTGTTAGCTCGGCTAAAGTATTCATGAATATCGTTTGCGCTTCAATCAGGGATCGTGTCGGCTTGTTGCTTAGATCATATCCAGCCATTTCGAATTAATTTGGTAATGGGATAACGTCCGGGTGAGCAAGCCAGACAGACAGACGATTCAATACAAGTTGTTCTGTTTTGCCGATTCCGAAGAAGACTACAAGCTCCGCTAGACGGACAGAGAAACCGGAAAAGAAGTCTTGATTGCAGACGTGTTACGACGGCTCGGGGAGGCAAGGATAATTTCAGCGTTTACGAAAGCATCTTCTCCACAGTAGTTAAGGCTTTTAGGAATTTATTGGCTGCACATTTCGGCTCCCTCGACGCGGGCAGATGTCGAGGCTTCCATTGAGAGCGTTGAGAGGAGCCTTCCTCGAAAATTGGATGGAATGACTTATCACGAGAAGAGCGCGTCTTTCAGAGGAATGACTCACGGCCATGCGACGCAGCACGCGTCTCGTCGGAACCGCCTCGGCAGAACGATAGAAAAACAAAGGTCATATCCATTCTCAAGCCGAGGATACAAGCTCATCATTAGGCGCAGGCGGACAATGAGTATCAAAAGCGAGCCAGCGAAGAATCCTGTCGTAGTGAACCTCACGGCTATCACTCTATCGGTGATCGCATATGTTGTCAAATACCATCATGAAACTCACTTTGTCCATGTCTCGATTGTGGGTGACATGCTGTTGACGTTGTTGAGGAGTTGTCCCGTGCTGAAAGGTGATTCAAAATTCCATTATGGATATTGAAGGACATGAGTTATCGACACGGAGGAAAAACTTCCGTTCGGCCCCGACGATTATTCTGAGTTTCGGTTCTCCTCAAGGAATTGTCGCGTGAACGTGATTATAATGACACAATTCCGTAGTAGACTGCGACGGGATATAAGAATTTAGGACTTACGCATCGCTAATATCGCTGCCGAACTTTTGAACTGTTTGGACAATCCCTTTAGCAACGTTCGTCACCGAGGGCTTAGGTGGATGATTGTCGTTCTTATCCTTGTCAGAATCCTGAGCTCCGTTGTCATCGGCATTGGACTCGAGGGGCTGTTGTTTCTTCCTCTTGTGGCTGAAGCTGTGCTTATTTGACTGTTTGCGTTTTTTGTTCTCCTTCTTCTCCTCGTCATGATTCGTTTTTTGGTACTTCTCTCGGAATTTTCTCGGCTTGCTTATGGGCTGGTAGTCACTGCTCGAATCGTCTCCGTGGTCCTTCATCTTTCTCTTGGCACCGGTATCCACGTCGTTGTCGCTGTCAGGCTTCATTTTGATTTCCTTGTTTTTTCGTCGGTTTCGTCTGTGCCGCTTCCTCGAGAATTCTTCGAGATCGTCAACGTATTCGTCGCTGTCCTCCTTGAACGCCTTCCGGTCCTTGGTCCTCCTCGGGGACGCCTCCGTCCTTCTGAGGGTTTCGTTGAGTGCAGCGTAGTTGGCAAAACTGCGCCGTTCCCTCTGATGTGTTCGCGTCAGACCGAAACCCAAAATAGGAGCAGTTTCAGGTGCAGAACGCAACGAAAAGAAATCCTCAGAGCTGAAATTCCTCCTTTTATTCCATGAGATAATCTCTTTTTTCCCGGAACACAGGGAGGAAACTCGGCGGGGATATATTTTGTGATCGTTGAATGCTCGGGAAGAAAGTCCCGAGTCCTGGACGGGACAGCTTCCAAGGCAGTCAAATGAATAAGTACGGGACAGTGGAGAATGCTAACCAACGCGCGGAATTCATCAACAACATCTGGTAATCGATCAAAGCCGCGTTTTTTTCACGGTCCAGCTCTGATGACCAGTGGCTCTGTAACAAATGGATCAACCGCATGCTTCCCTGCTCCACGCGGGCTACGTAGGCTCTACGGCTCCCTGATATTGGTATTGGTAGGAGGAACAGAAGGAACCATACTGAGATCTGGAGGAGATTTATGACCGGTTTCCGTTATGCCCGACTCGTAGATCGGATGCTGTTTGGCGATTCAGCTGACCGTCCGGCTAAAGGGCAACTGAGTCTTGCGAGATAGTAGTAATAAGAATTATGAGCTGTCGGTAACAAAGGTTGTGCATCGATCTCGAGCGTCAGATCAACATCAAGGAACAGACCCGTTGAGAGGTCACGTCCCCATGCCGTCGCTCATGCTGTCGCGCGAGCATTGAAATCGGAGCCGGAAGTTGGAAATCGCAGCAAAAAGAGGCAACGAGCGAGGGAGCATGCTCTGAGCCTGAATTCCATCCGATCCACTCGCATAGGCCGGGGCTTGGAAGCCTGCTAGGCGGGGATTACGCGGTTGCGTAATCCCTGCTTTATTTCCTGCTTTCTTCCGGTAGCTCATTCATTCATCGATTCGCTCGTAGATCTCGCTTACCTAGTCTGGCTGAGCATCGTCGAGACTCTGTAAGAGGATAGGGGGTGCTTACATTCTACGCGGACTACGACGGACAGTGCAAGCAGTTCCGAGACCGAAAGGAACGTCTTTTCTGTCTCCTTTAATTACATTTAATGCCCCCCCCCCGGGCCGCGTGGGAGCAATTGTCTGGCCGAGGATCTAGTTACATGAATCAGGTGTCTGCCTGTGCACTCGGGTCTCGGTTCGCAGTTTCCTCTCAAGGTAACGATTTTTTGTTCACCAAGTAAGGATGAACTCCGAGGAAAAGAGGCGGAGCAAACAAGGAGACCGCAACGTCACTGTTCCGAGGAAAATATTCCTCTCGGAATGGTGAAGCAGCAGATATCAATCAGACAGCATCAAGGAAAACTTACGATTGGCGGTTCCCTTTCATGTAGACGATGATGCCTTCGTCGCTGTCGCCTTTTTCTTGGTAGTGGAATTTGTTGCAACGGATCATCGTCTCCATCAGAAACGGAGTTCTCTGCACCTCGTACCAGGTACCCATGAACTGTGAAGGATAGACCCTCGTTTTGGGATTGGCGGGAATGATGGTCAGATCATTGTCCTCGTGGGGGATTCCCGTGGGCGGCGACAAGGCGATTCTTGATATCGCTAGCCGCTGCCTCTCGGACGTCGCCGGGAGAAGCCTCGGCCGCTCTCTGCTGGACCGAGGGTGAGCCCAGCACGGTCACGAGACTCCGAGTGAGCCGTGACAGGTCGATAGGGTTGGAACCCCGAACGAAAAGGGGAGTACCGGCGATTACTTTGATTGAGGAGCCAGTTTTAGTACGCCGAGGATAAGTGCGGGTTTGATTCAGCATGGCTATTCAGAGATTTCTGACGCTCGAGTATTTCCGGCAGAGCTGGGCGCGTGCCGCGAAAACGAGAAGAAAACTTGACCACGGGAGAACTTGATTGATGGGATTCTGCTCTGTTCTTGACTGGCGACACGATTGACGTCATAAACTTCCCTACGGGTCGAGATCCCATCCGTAACCTCCAAAGAAAGGATACTTCGGGACAAGGCCAAGTATGTGGAATCGATCTCAGTGGATGCGAATACCCAAATCCGGTTTGTACTGGCCGCGCACTTGGATTGCGAGGAACGTCTTCGATTATCCGCGGTTCTCCACGAGAATCTACTAGAAGTCCGTCTTAGGGGACGATCGAGCTCCTATCGAGGAGCAGGCAGCTGATCTTCGAGTCGGATTTTTCGTATAGGATTTCTAAGATCGGTAGCGACTTCCCAGAAATCTTCTGCGTATAGAGTATAGAGAATATTCCCGAAGAAGCACTCATGGCACTCACCCGCTCGTGATCAAAGTCCTCGATAGCTTTTAGTTGACTGGGACAAAGTCCAGGCATCACCATGGAAAACACTGGAGTCACAAAAACGAACAGAAAGAGCTCCGTCCAAAGATCGCCCATGATTATCGGTCGGATTCAGCAGACTGAGCTGGTGTGCGATCCGTCGTGGGGCTAGAATCACACTGAACCACAGATGAAACGAGGAAGGAGCGGCTTGCCGTAATGAAAATGAGTTACTGTCTGATGCCGCGGGTGCATCGGCTTACATTGCTCGCGCCGCCGTGAATATAAATCCCGCGTGAGGGGAGCCAAGGGGAACGGATTCGATTCAGACTTCATCATTCCGGGTGCCCCAGATCACACATCGACATCGCAAAAACGTCTCGGTGGCATCATTGTCCCGCTGAGACAATACTCACTCCCCTGTTGGATAATTCTTGTATCCCGATATTATAAGAGGCGGAGAGCTCACCCAGGCAGGCAATACTCCGCGGGATACCGCGGACGTCAGGGAATTCATCACGTGCCTCATCGGGAGCGAGACAGCGGCTCAATCAACTCGTGGGCAGAATGCACTGTTTATGCAAATGCGCCATTTTTCGTGATTAGTGAGACGGCCGCGTCTCAGTCAGCCGATGTCGATTCCATGCAAGAAAATGTATCGGCGGGAGATTGCCATTGATAATTGTTTCACTGGCTCGAGTCGATGATCATCAGGCCATACCCGAAGCATTATGCCCCTCGTCCGCACGATTATCGAGTCTTGCAAAGCGAAAAGTGAATTCGACTTCTACACAGTTTCAAACTCTTTCAGCGTCGTCTCGCGGTGCTTTGCTTTCCTCTTTCTTCTCCTCGAATTCGAAAAATATATTTGGCCATGAAAACTGATCTGTTGAACCGCTGGGAAACGCGAACCGGGATCGTTGGTCCTATGTCCTTCCGCGGTGGTCGTACTATTTTTGCCGATGAGCAAGCTGAGAGGTATCATCTATGGACCGGCTAGACCCTCATAGAGTTTCGCTCCCGGTTTGAATGACTTGCTCCAACGACGACGTACTCCTTTTGATGACTACTATCCTCCGCAGTTGGCTGTTCTCATCATTCGAGCGTCCCGCCCCAACCCCTACACTCCATATCTCTGACTTTTCCTGTCCGTCCTCGCGTCTGTGTCTGATGTAAGTCGGCGAGACGTGGCCACGCTCGCCGGAGACGTCGCACGATGTGGCGGGGGGGAATGCCGCCGAGGATGGTCGTCGAAAGATAGAGTTGATTCTCTGTGGGTCTGGAGCGCCACGGATATCTGCATTTGAATTGCACCAAACAAGCTCAGTCGAGTTCGTCAGCGACACAACCGAGTGGAGGACTCGCTCGAGCGTTGCCTGCCCAGAACAAGCGTGGCCGTGTTCTGGACTGCTGCTTCTGTCGACTAGGTGACGGCTTGATTCTCAACGAGAAACGCCGCGGTTTCTTCGGCGATGCCGGTCCACTCGGATCGATGACAGCTCTCCCAGATGATCCTATGGGAGCGAGTCATCGTCAAAAACCAACAGAAACCCCGGTCATGATCCGAGCCGCTCAGCGAGTGTTGAAAGTCAGAGATTCTCGGAAAGCTTATGTTTTTCTCGACCTTCCCCTCGTCGAGATGTGTTGGTACGGTTTACTGTTCGGGTCAATCCTTCGCTTCCGTAAACACACGACGCTGAGCGTAATCAATGCTAACATATGCTGACTGGCCAACCGCCAAAGACGGCACCGTGGGCCTCTGTTCTCAGCTTTCGGACGAAAAAGACGATATAAACTCAATCGCTGGAACTATTCGCAGACTACCGCACGAACATGAGTGAGACAACTCGAGCCTTGAAGATCTTCCATATTATATGGATCGTTGTCCCATGCTTGAAAAACGCTTGAGAGCTCCTGCGGTCGTCGGTCGAACGGGAGAAGAATTCCAGGGAGGTGGTCTCCGATGAATAAAGACTAAATCTGGGTGTCAGTATCAGCTCTCACTGAGTCGCGAGGGTTCTCTGAATCGTCGCTAAGACCTCGATATTCTCGAATGACTCCCTGATAATGACCGTGCCGGACGTTTCTCAACAACAGATCGCCTGGACAGCCGCGATTTTGCGCGAGCGCTCAACGAGCTTCACGGCCATTGCATTTTTGAGAGTCTTCGAAAATTCATTCGGCTGTGAATTCGTGGTGGATGATGTCTTCCTGTATCGCGTCGGACTTCCGAATGAGGACGACGAAGGACAAGCAAAAGCTCGCTCGATGCTTGACCGACCAAAGGGATGTCGAAGGACCCTTCCGATGGACGGCGGGTCGGCCGGCCGACGTCCGGTCGTAGTAGAGCCGGAGGTGACACTCCACCAGATATCCATTGTTTGCAATGATTTCTTCTAGGGGTGTATGGATGGATGCTTCCCCGTCGGCATTGTTCTCAGCACGACCTAATTGGTCTTCAACGAACGAACAAACGAACGAACGAGCCTAGGCCAGGTTGAGTGGGAGCCTGACGAATCCGTTCGTATCTGTGAGAAGAAGAAGTGTACTACTCTTTTCGTCCGATCGTCAGCCCCCGTGCTCCGGATTGTGTATCGCAGACGGGTGTGCTTCCTTTCCGTGCGATTGAGACACTCACGGACGAACGGCTAGTCGGTCGGTCGGTCGGCCCACCGACCGCTCGACCGTCCAAACGAACGCTCTCTTCTTCTCGAGCATTCCCTTCCTCACGGGAAATTCCCTCTCCGAATACTCCGTTTCCCTGTTCCTCGCTGTTCCCACTCGCAGAGAGAGAGCTCAGAGATCGTCTCGAGTTCGCGGACCACGAGCACCGGCTGCCGGCGAAAGAGCGCATTGTTCTGTGCACCGCTGGATTATAGATTTTCCTATTCTCGGCAACGGACACGAGTTTTACGACTGTTCGTCATCACACTCGCTCGAGTTGAATGAATGTTTGTTTGTGTGGACCTGTTGTGCTGCGTGTAGTGACCGTGTCGGTGATTCGAATCTGACAGTGGGTGCCGGTCTCCGCACCCGAAGTGACCTACTGCTATCTGTCTGACCGACAAACTGACTGAATTCGTCACCACGCTGATCACTGAACATGTGTGATCTCTCTGATCTCGATGCGCGCGTGAAACGGTACTCCCTGGCTGGATTTTTCTATCGGCCTGGTTCGAATTGAATCGCCGACTCTTTTCCCGAGCTGCGAAACTGTGGACTCGAAGTGAAACTGGGAATTTATCCCGGTGCTAACGTTTGAAAAAAAGCGGAACGCTGGCCGTGTGGACTCTCTCATCCACTCCACTCTCTATACGGGCTCCTAAAAACCGGATAGTCCGAGCTAGGATCGTGGAAGGTTCGCTTGGAAGTGCTATCAAGGGACCGCTTTGAGAGGGAAGTTGCCCCGCTGCCGTCTGGGTGACAGATCTACAGACGAGCTCGAAAGCTATACCTACAGACAAGAGGCGGAACGGCCTGGAAACGGGGACGAGGAGTGTGAGTTGGATAAGGACTGACCGAAGAGAAAGCGACAAAGTGGAAAACCATCCGAGCAGTCAGTTAGCCAATCGGGATACGGAATAGGCCAGAAGAAAGAAGAGTGGACCGGACGAAACTTCAGTCGATTCAAGACATGGCTTCGTGATACGTACCGAACCAGGTGAGCCACCGAAGAGAATTGAGCGGGGCTGTGTGTAGGCTACGTTTCCGTAAAACGCTGCGGACAGATATTCGGAAACCCTTCGAATCCGATAAGCTTCGCGTAAATGTTTTAAAGTCACATGAATTTACCTTGATTCACTTCGAGGAGGAAGGTGCGCTCTCCAACTTGATTTCGGAGAAGGAAGTCAAGCCGCTCGCTTCCATCCCATCACTCCTTTCCGTGGTAAAACGCTGCTCGCGAGGGAGATCCCGAGGATCAGCGAGGACTTCCGCCAGAATTCCCGTGAGAGTCCCCATCCGAGTTCCCCTGAGTTTCTCCCTGTCAATTTCCTCGGAGGGTTCTCCACGGAGTTCCGTGAAGAACGTTTCAATCCGCGAATACCGACGAGATTGGCAAGCGCCTTCCTTGATTCCGCCAAGAACATTTTCGAATCCGGAATTCGATTCCGGGAGTGACATCAAATCGGCCATGAGCGACACGTGGAACTCCGGCTGGTAGATCAAGGACAACATCCGAGCTGCCCATTACCGAAGGCGAGCTGAAACGCATTCCTTATCGCAAAGTTACAAATGTGCCAACCGTCGCGTCGTTGCATGGCGATGACGGACTCGCACCAAAAATCGGAAAACTCTCTCCGTTGATCAGACATACATAGCTCTGGCGGTGCGATTGTCTATCGCACTCATAGAGAGACTTCAGATTGAGAACGCGATTCCTATTTTGAATGCTGCGGAGTTGAAAGAAGACTCAGGAAGCTTTTCGACCGTGTCGGGCGGAATCAGTGCGTAATCCCGATGGGCTCCCCCACGCCAGTCGGATTCACGGCTTGTGGAGATGCATCAATGAAGAAATTTACATCTTCGTAAGTTGAGTTGATATCGAGGATTACCTTGCTCCGCAAATCCTGCAATTTCCTTACGAGTCGAACACCTCTGACCTCACTCCATAGCGAGGGATGCTCGAACGCAGTCTCGTATCCTTTTCCGTCCATGCACCAATTCCGTGACGGAGAGAATTCGAATCTCATCGTGTGTGACGGGAGAGATCGAGTAAATTCTGGGTCTCCATCGCAGAAACTGTTCCAGTGAGGCGACAGGGTCTAAAGGTGTAGAGGACCGCATGGTCGTGAGTCGTGATGGATGAGAAACCTCGTTTTTCGTCCAAAAATTTTGAACTTGTTCGACCAACGTGTTTTCGTGAGCTATGAAGTGGAAGGAACGCATAACGAGAGCGGAGACGAATCGACTGGAAACAGCAGGATAACAATCGAAGCCGTTCGGAAACACAAGCGAGTTTCTCTGTCGGAGATTTCGAGTGAGGAAATCGAAGTCGGAGGAAGGAAGAAAGGATTGACTGTGAGGAACGTGTGTTCTCTCGTGTATAACAATCCAGACCTCCCGCGAGTAAACACTCCCGGCGATGGGTTTCGAGTTCGACATCTGCGAGATACCTTCTGCGCCCCAAGACGACTACCCGCGTCGTCAAGTGTCTCCCTTCCTCAGCCCGCCGCTTCGATCAGAATCAATATTAGGAAAACTCTTTTGACGGGACCACGGTTCGGTCAAATCGAACGTTGGGAGCCGACTCCACGCCAGGGGACCTACCTGAAGGGCAGGGAGAGAGCTTCAGGAATAATATGCAATGTATTTTCGCGCGATCACTTTATTGCCCCAAAGTCGTTGGTGGTGCTCGGAACCTATTATCAAGGGTCCCATAGCCATAGCAAGCACCGCGTGCGTCAGTTTTGATCCGACTTTCGCTAATGTCCCCAGCAGGAGCGAGGAAATTAGCAGAAAAAGTTTAATGGTTCGGAAAACGGTGCCCAGCCTCTGAGGAGATTGAGTTTGCGGCTCCAGCGGCCTCTCTCGGGCCCATTCGATTCGAGCGGAATAAAATGAGCGTGCGAGGACCGACAAACTTGCGAACTAGTCTCGAAACGCACGTGATGTTGCTTTTACGGACGCGCGGAGACCTCGGCTCGCTCCACAAGACGGTAACATATAACAGGCAATTGAAGAGGCGCCTCAATAAACAGGCTCCACTCGTCGTTGGGAAGACGGTCTCGTTCAAGGATATAACACGAGGAATCGTATTTCACTCGTGTCTCGAACAAGTCTTGTGTACGATGCTGTCACCAGAAATTCAGAATCGACGGCGGGTCACGGAAGGGGGGCATATACTTTGGATATCAAAATCCATCCGCATGAGCGGAATCAATCCCTCCGACTGACGTCGAGGCTCTTGGATGCTATACATTGAGTTTCGCATCCGGAATGCTTTTTCTTCAAACATTCAATCAGTCAGTCTGTCCATCAGCTGGTGAGTCAACTCATTCCCGCGCGTGGCCGATCATTAGAGCTGCTAAGCCGCCAGAAAGGGGAACTCGCAGCCAACGTGCCCAGCCGCTGTTTCTCACCGAACGGGAGATTACGAAACTCGGAGGGAACTTCCGATTCTCTCCGCTCGTCATTTCTTCCGCTCTCTAGTTCGGTCCGCTTCCGCAATCGTTCGCCGCTGAATTCTGAGTGCGGTAGAATGATGATTCAAGATGTTTTGATTCCGATCCGGAAGACAGCGAGGACTCGATTGCTCACCTTCGTCCTCCCCGAAATCATTCATTCAAGCATTCCCGATTCAATCGCCGCTCCTTGTTAGCGATTTGCGAAAAATGGATGCCTCCGAGGAAACCAGCTCATGATTTTCCGGAGAAAGCATTCCTTCAAGTGTCGAACGTGAAAAGTTGGTAAGAGTTCATGGCTCGATTGGCCCGTCCCAAGACATGGTCTTCGTCGGTCACCAGGATCGCTCGGGGATCCTCCTCCGCCTGTAAGCGGCTCGTTCGGCCAACTTCAGCTCGCTAGAGCGACGCCTAGGTGAGCCTCAAGGCGGGTCGAGTCAACGGCCCCCTTTGATGTGCAAATCTATCCCCTCGAGCTGATCTCGCCTGCCTAGGTGTATTAGTATGTAGCCAAGGGACATGTCGGGAACAAGCGTTGGTCAATTCCACAGCCAGTCAACTCCGAAAAAAGCCGGCGAGACCGTGTTTCGCTACAAAACCAGAAATATTCGAATGTCAACTCCGAAGGACGAAATTTCGGAGTGATCGTTGATTATCATTATTATTGACTTTTCTCCCGACGAGCTGAGAACTGATTGGGAACCGGTCGGGATCGTGATCGGGAACGATCATGGCTCGTCTTTTTCCGATGACGTGGAGTTCGCTGAGCACGTTCTGGAGCGCAGCAGCTGCGTCTAAGAGATATTGAAGGGTGACACCTGCTCACCAAAATCGCAGAGATCCTGTCCGAACTGAAAATTGGATCTGGGCAGAGATATGGCTGTCACCAGGCGAGGAGATTCTGCGGAGCGGGGATTCATCGCCGAAAGCCTCGAGTGCCCATTCGCTGGCAGAAATCGTAACTAGGTATATCCTTTGGGAAAGCCGGGATGACTATCTGCCCAAGGGAAGGTCACGTGGCGGTGACCAAAGTGTCGGCCCAGAACTCGGTGGAGTCAGGCTGCGGGTGGTGCCTGGCAGAGCGGGGACGGCTGAACATGCTGGTCTCAAGAGATGCAACTTGCCAAGACTGCTTGTTGCTAAGCCGCGCGCGGGAGAAGAGCATGTCGCGAGATCAGGAGCGATAAAGATAATTCCCGCGGACCACCCCGGGATGAGGGGGATTTCGTAAAGCGGCTCGCAGGAATCCAGACGGTACGCGCCCCGAGCAGTGAGAGCAACAACAATGCCTCAAGCTTCTTGGATTAGGAACCCGAAAGGAAAAGATCGCAACCACGGACAGGAGCGACGCCGAGAGAGACGCGGTCGTTGCGACGCCGACGTCTGGCACTCGGAGAATCGGAATATGGATCCGAATTACTCAGGGTGTGTCGGGGAAGTTCGGAGCAGGCGTATGACGACCGGAATAGACTCAGAAACGATCTCACCGTACGGATTGAATGCCCGTCAAGGGCTTTTCGCGTCGACCGTTTTACCGCGATGTGAAACCGATTCCCGAGCGGAAGGGTCCACGACCCCATCAGGGACCCTTTGCGTCGGGTTCGGAAGTCTTATAAAATCGATAAGTGTTCGGCTCCGATATTTAAATCAGATCCAGGAGGTGAAGAGCGAGCGCGATCCCGATGGCTGAGAGTTTGGAATCGCAGATAGAGAGGATTTTCCCGATGCTCACGATCGAGCTCCGAGATTCGGAGGCTGGTCGAGTGTTGGGCAATCTAGACACATAAAGAAACTTCACTACCCAGCCTCCAGTTCATCGTCAAAGGCCGGAATTTGTCCAGGCTCTGACGACCTCACAGATTAGATATTATTCCGCTGGGGACGGAGAAATTCGGAACGCCGTCAGCTGCACGTTCGAGAAAACACGATAGAGGGGGTCTCGTCTATCGTGTATTGATTATGTTCGAACAGTGCTCTTTTCCGAGCTCCTTCGTCGCTTTGAAGTTCACTCCAACGCTCCCACGTCCTCCGTTTTCTCCTGATTCGAACCTCGAGTTTTCGAAAGAGATCTTGTCCTACACGACTCACGGGCCGATCGGGAATCTGATTTCAACTTTCTACAGCCTTCAGGCGAGATCACTCGACTGAGCCCGAAATTCGGCAGGAGCGTGGCCCGATGAAGCGTTAGAGGGGAAGGGGCGGGGAGCTGGGACGAAGCGAGCTGAGCTGGACCGGATCCTATCAACTCCCATCCAATGTCTTCTGACCGTGGTTGTTATGAAGCTCTGCTCACTGCGGATCAGACGGGAAGCTGATCAGGAATCTTTGCTTCCCACTGTCCTACGCATACGTAGGCTCATTTTCGACATCGGGCCCCAATCCGTTCTCCGAGGGAATGGATTCTTGTTTCATTTTTTCTCGATCGCTGCTATTGCATACCTGAGAGTTCTCGAGCTGAGGCACACGCTCCCACGCAACACGGGAGATCCTTGGGAGGTTGTGGGGAAACGGATGGTAGAAAGTCCGCCTCAGGTCGGAATCTGAACCCGGAGTCGCTAGAAGGTATGCGGATGCAAGAATTTTTTGACGTAGAACTACGTCATTATGGACGCTGTCCAAAAAAATGTGACGGATCCAGTTACGGATGCACGAATGGTTTCGGATTGAGGGTTTCGAAATCGCGGTAGGCTTCTCAGGCGACATCTGGCACGGTAAAACTGTCAGAGAGGCTATTGAACTCCCCGCGACTCCGTGTCCAGAAAACTACCTCTGGAACCTTCGAATCACCTCAGTTATTTAGAATCATTGGACATTGAAACTAAACGTGATGCGTTATGATGCATTGTGGTACTCAAGGGTGCCGCCGGAGTGCCGGAGCAAACGATCGTGCCACTGAGCTGTCAATCGTGGTACGAAAGCGGCGAAATATCAGGTATTGTATCGGGGTATCAGCACATCGTCTCCCACGCAACTCCGGAGGCGAGTCGAATGCTCAGCGCGCCCGACACATCTACATTTGCATACGCGCCGCCGCCTGGTCACCTCACGACCGAACTGAATCATTTTGATAATGGGAACTATATAGACAGGATCCGGCTCCAGAACCGTCTCGGGTGCTCAAAGCCGGAAAACTGAATCTCAGCCACGCGTATAATATGATCCGATACAGCAAACGGCTTGCAATATTCGACTTTCTCTTTTCACCGTCGGCTTATACTTTCATCCCTTATTCCCTCATCAGTGAGGACCGAGGAACTTTGGAGGTTTTGAGCAAGGAGCTATATTCCTCATTCGCTGAATGAGGGCTCGAGACTCTCATCCGAATTTGACACTTACTGCGATAAAATTCTTACATCAAATTACGGCTCCGCTCGACTGCTCGATCGTTTGGATCGGGTCTCAATAACGATAGGAACATATCGTTGAGGATCCGGGATTCTCATGCGGGACCGAACTTCATTGGCTTCATGAGAGTGCGTCCGAACTTCATCCTCCGTGTCGAGACTTGAGATGACAGGAGCATATCGTTGAGGATTCAGGATTTTCATCTGGAATCGAACCTCATCGGCTCCGGAAGAGTGCGGCCAGACTTTATCTTCTGGATCGGGACTTTATCGGTTGAAACTTATCTTTGAGGACCCCAAATCAGAATCCAGGATCGGAATTCATCGCGAAGCTATATTTTCAAGCCACGCTTCAACTATCTATATCTCGATTTCATAATCATAGACTGAAACAATAAATCTTCCCTCGATTCGCTTCATAGACTTCATCGCGATCTCGCGATCAGTCCCCTCGAGTACGTTGACGTAGTTCTACGCAACCCACAGGTTTGGCTTCAAGCTAAACCTGCACTGAATTTTTTTCGAATCCCAGGCACCAATCCGAGTCACCCAAAATTTATGCTGTTCAGTCGCAGAGGACCGTCGCGATCGGGTCGGTGTCCTTCGAAGAACGCCGAATTTCTAGAAATACTTGCGCCAAGTCATCCGCGCGGGATGCGAACGTAGTTTATGCGAAAATTCGCTCGTGGACTTCATCTCGGTTGAGGGATCCACTGCCCATGCTGTCGATTTCAATCAGAAATCCGCTCGAGGGGATGATTCGGATAAGAAGCTCCGGGAGGTGGAATTCGATGAGAGATCACCCCCTTCCGTCGAGCCCCCTCCCCCGATCCTGCCCTGACGCTCGGCGCGGGAATTCTCGATTGATTTCCATGATCCATGTCTTCATCTGCATCGATACCACACGATGAAAATCGGGTTCAGAATCTATGTAGCTGAATCATTCCTGGATGTGGAACGGTACATTTGCAGGGTGAGGAAGGGAGAGTCGCCCCGGAGAGCCGACCTCTATTTTTCACTTTCCTAGGACGAGCTGCATTGCCGTCTTCTGGGATGGCAGTCTGATCGAATTCTCAAAAGCAAGAGTTGCTCTCCGTCGCGAACGCTCTCGCGCGGAGCGAGAGAGAGAAAGGAGGGGACTTGAAGAAATGTACAGTAGAACTTCGACATAGAGGACCCGGATACAAGGAACACTCGGTTACAACGAACCGATCCCTCGATCTCAGCTCCCAATGACGGACTTTCGGATAAAAAAGAACAAATTTCCAGACCTCGGTCCCTTCCCCCACCATGCTAATGAAATCGATAAGAATCGACCTATTCTTGCGAGTGGAAAAATCTGATACGATAGCCTATTGGGCGATTTGCGGGCTTCATCGCTCGGATGCACGTCATAAGAAAGGCTTGTGCGGTGTTCCCGATAGTTTCCACGCTGCATCCCGATTTAGAACCCGTTTTCGAATCGACAGACTCTGAATATGACGTACCCTCCCGGCTGGCCCCTCTCTGTACTCTATAACGAGGTTCTACTGTATATGTATATGTACATAGGTGGGGGAGGTGGTCAACGCGAGAGAAGTGCGGCCAGCCTCACCCTCTGCGCTCAAACAAGCGAATGATCGAAGGTTTTGGGATGTCGATAGGGAAGACCGATCCTCTTCGCGGCTCTCATCGTTACTACAGAGTAGATAAACTCCACGGAACCGCTAAGGGACGAGTGGTCGTGCCAGAGGAACGCAAAGGCAAACTTTCGGTCAGCTATCCTGAGAAGGAGGCACCGTTCAAGGGACCTGGAAACGAGTTTCTGATGTCCGCTAGTCTTCTTGTAATCTGCCACGGGCTCTTTCCGGCTCGGGGCCTCAACTTTCCCTCGCGGGGAATTCGGATCTCTTGAATCGAGAGGTTTTAAGACCTCTCGGACCGCCTGCGTAATTCCTCTGGGTGATAAGTTCAAATGGAAGACGCAGTTTTCTGGCCAGCCTCCTCTTATCCTCGATCAAGGATCTCCCGCCGTATTCTCGCAGCCATTCCACTCGTTCTTGAACCCTCACGGTAGAGGGTACGAATGATGGGAGAGCTAGAAGAGAAGACCTGCGTCCGCTCGACGAGAATATTCTCCGTAAACAAAAAAAGCTCTCCTGGAATTCGAGGGTCTTCTCGGAGCTCTCAAACGAGCAGCCGGACCGAAGGAGATCCACGTGGAATGAAACTCTCTCGTTTTGGAGGTGTTCTCCTGGAGCCCGGGTCCCGGGGGACACCGCAGGTCGTCGGATCGAGCGGAAGAGCCACGGGGTTGAAGCAGTGGAGGCTCGATTCGTGGACCTGTGCGCGAGATGGAACGAGCGCGGAAGGACGCGAGATCAGCAGTCAGGCGCTTTCATGCTATGTCACTCGTTTTCTGCCAACCGATGCGACGGTGAGAGACGGGATGAATTTTTCCGCAGATGAGGAAGCTCATCCGATAGCGAGCTCTGACCAGCGTTGTGGTGGTATGACGGTATGACATTCAAAAGTCCCCCGATGAGGCACGTACAGACGTAATCTGAAAGCTGGAGCTCCATTCTCGTTGGCGCTCGGGTCCCCAGAGTCATCAGCGTCTCAGAAAGCAATCTGTGAGGAATCGGAAGAGACCAGTTTTTATCCCGCTTCATTCATCGATCTGCCGGGGAGATTGGGATGTTTGCTCCGATAGGAACTTTTTAAGGATCGTGTGCTGATGACCCAGTCGAGCGTGAGCTCGAGTGAGTAGGAGTCACTTCCTTTCCGTTTGAAATTCTGCGCACGGCAGGAAACGCATGCGGGCGCGGGGGAAATGTCTCTCAGATGCACGCGAACAGCTACCTGTGGGACGTTCGGATATACGTGGGTGTGGAGAGGCTGCTATTTGAAACTGACACATTTGTTTCTTTGAGCCCGCGTGGCCGGAATGAATTCAGTCTGTCGGGTCCCTCCCCGCGAATGGTGCGCTAACGGTTTTTGTCTGCATCCTTATCTAAAAGTAATCAGCATTCTGAGTGAGCTCGTGCAACAGAAGAGAACAGCCGCGGTCCGCAGCAGATATTCCCCCTCAACGATAATCAGGGACTCGGCCGAGACATTTGACGATCTTGGAAACACGTGCGCGTCAAATGCTCGATCCGGAGGAGAGGGAAGGACGAAAAGGAGCGCGTATTTTTTGGAAACGCACCGAAGCGGAAACCTGGGAGGACTCAGTCCGCGAACTTACGCTCGAACGTAATTTTATTGTTTGTTTCCTTATTTCTTCCCTTATGCGGCGCCATTCGTCGTAATGGATAGTGGCAAGCCTGCATGCTGTAACAATAGAGGAGCCAGGGAAAAAGGAGAACACCAGGAGCATGAGGCAAAATGGGCTGACCGAGCAGCCGACCGAGCCGTCTGAGCTGAGAAAGAATTCTGCATTCCACACATTCTCACATACAGTGCCTGCTGGTGCCTTCCCAAGGCGGACTCGGGTGTTGGATGGCCGACTCGGTGGCCTGCCACCGCTGCTTTTTGACTCCTGGGCAAAGCGTGGCTTAGGCCAAGAATCCGATGGCCCCTAGCGCCTCCAGCCGCAGACTTCGGCAGACGTGCTCTCACTAAGCGACGGCTGATGTAATTTCACTCGGATGTTTTTTTTTGTGCGGCGTCTCGCTGTGTATGATTGACTCTGTCGGATCAGCGGGCCGGTCTGTTCTCTCGGAAGCTTCTCGATAATTGGAGCAGTAGATGCATTCACCGTGTATGAATGGGTAGATAGATGGGTGGTTCGCTGCCGTCGTCAACGTCGAGTTCGTCGTCGTAAATGAGAGGCCCGACGCTGTGTCGCCCAGGAAGAATACTCCTCGAAAGCGAACGTGAGTGGCAGCTTGAAAGAACCCACGGATGAACACTGTTCCACTTGGAGACCTATCGAAAAAAGCCGGCCGTTGTGAGAGTACGCCGAACAACGGCACTTCATTCGATCACTTGGCGCTCCACTTACGCTTGCTGACTGTCCGCGGAGAACTCAGTCTGCCCGTTCCGTGAGTACGACGCGTCGACATCGGAATGGTCGTAGTAGCGGACACGGGAGACCAGTGTCCACAATCAGAAGCTTGGAAAGGCTCGACGTATCTTCGGTGAGGTGCCGTCCGGCATGACCGTTTGGTAGCAATTCTTAATGATTGTGCCGGGGCGCGGATCTATGGCTCGGCGTGGGGGATGCGTAGCAAAACGTTTTTGTGCGTCTAATCAGCCAACACTCAATCCACGGACGGTCCTGCGGAGCTCCACAGTATCCATTAGAATGTCAATGGACTCGATAGAGTTCTTCCCGCTGTGGGACGAACAGTTGGCGGATCTCTACCGCTCATCGATCGCGTAGACGCGCAATGGAAGAGCTGGTTGAGCTAAAACTGTCGATATTTCCCCAGGAAATTCTTCTTGATCGCAACATACCGCGCGAGGTCCTCAGCTATGATTCTCTAGTCCGTAATTCCATTCTCTCAGAAAAACGTCGGGATTCGGATGAGATCCCGTTACGCTTCCTGCCACCTACCTACCTCATTGGGGGCAAGCCTGGGAATCTACGATGGTCACGCAAAATTGTTATCTCGGTAACGCGACAGAATAGAAGCCCACCGGGCTCGCGCTTGTGCTCGTTGTTGTTGATTGAATGTTTCGATCCGATCCGAGAGAAAACTCATCCGTACCACGGGCGCGTGCGCTCATCACGTAGTATCGCGAATGTACCGACTCACCAAGCCAAAGATGATGAATATGATTTCTCTCTCAAAAAAGTTGCGCCCAGCTGAACTCGATTCGGCTCTGAAATTATTACAGGAAGCTAGACGTCTCGGGCCGTCTCGTTGTCGCCGAGACTCTCCACTCGAAACTCAAGATCGTTTTCTCCACCCTAGGAGCAAACGCTCATCGGTATCGCAGCGCTGTCTGAAAAAGAACCGCCCGCTCAATCGGGGAGCGGGCTCCGCAACTTCCGACTCACTCTCCCGGACGAGCTGTGAACTCGCTGCTCTAATGGCTGGAATGGGCTCATGACGATGATCGTCCGCGTTGACGACCTTCCGTTTAGCATTCGATAGCTGCGGGGTCGGTCGTCCGCGCAGCTGTCCCTACTTGTCTGTCAGAGAGATTCTCGCAATGAAGATATTCCCCGACACTCGATTTCCATGAGTCATCGGTCAAGCTTTCCATCACCTTTTTTCCTCTCTTCTACGCTGATCGATGAAGATTTGCGTGACCCGGAAAAACATGATGCGTGAACATGCCAAGCACAACTCGCCGAATAGCGTTCCCAAAGGTCCAAACGAGCGAGTACATTTCTCCTACTCGGAGAGTAACACAGCCATCTATTGAGGCTTTTCCCGTTGCGCGATCATCTTACTTGGTGAATGGACAGTGGGAAACGAACCGGCCTCTACGTTGGATCCGACTAGATCGGGCTAATTAGAAAACATAGACTTCGTCTTCTTGCTAGGTCTGCCCGCTCACCCACGTTCAAGAAAACGTATGCCCCAGGTACTTTTCAGCATACGATATCCGGAGCATATCCATTCTACGCCACCGGAGGGTAACAGACACTCCATTGGGATTATGCCCCGGGAGGCTCAGTTCTCACATACACGTTCCCTCTCAGAGAAAAAAGAGATTACGCCCTTGAGGTGCATATTTTGTTAACATCTATCGTCGGTGGATCACTAACAATTGAGCCGCGAATGGGATACGGCTAAATTATAATGAAAGCCTGCGTGGATAACACGAATTCACATTGTCTGCTCTCGATTCCAGGAGTTCATAATGACGATACCCAGCGGAAAAACGCTCCTTCCCGCGCCTGTGAACTCATCACTTACGAACCTCGGGATTTTCTGGGCCATACTATCGCTCACGTCCGCTGTTCTCAGCGGGGTGGGCTTCTATCTCCCTTTCTGGATCCAGGGAGAAATCTTCAATAGGACGACGGTCTACTTCGGCTCGTTTCGGAGGTGCAACTACCCTCGTCTACTCGAGAATGGAAGGTGCGTTCGTTAGAGGCGTAAGAAGGCTTACGGGAGATGGCGGCTGTTCCGGCCAGATAGGCTCACTACCAATTGATTGTCCTCATTGGTTTCTGAAATCACCACTCCCACGGAACAGGCAGATCCTGAATCGGTCTCCGTCGCCGATTCCAGTGCCTTGGAGCTATGGTCGTTCGAGCTGTTTACAGAGCGCGGTAACTAATTGTTACTCGTAAGACCCTCGACAGAAAAGACGACGCAAATCCCATCGGCGTCAGGACGGTCGTTCTAGCGTTTGTAGCTCATGGAATGAGTTCTTTCCTCCGTGGAGGACTTTTCTAGCTGGATGGCCAAGCATCCAAACTCTTGGTGGAAGCAAACCGAACGGTCAGCGTTTGTGGCCCACCAGCACATCATACGCTTCGGCGTTTCGGCCTGACCGGAGGCGGAAGGGGAAACGCTCAGCCAGTCAGGCAGTCAGCCGACCGTACCTTGTTCACGCCTGTTTTGACAGGAGTATAATACGTGCCGTCTTTCAGTGCGGTGTGCCCACAGCGCCGCCCGGAAGACGAATAAAAGAAGGAGAATTCGCAGCGGCACGAAATTAACGCCAACGTCCGTGGTCTCTGGTGTTTCCCGCATCGGTCTCGGCCGTAGCGGTGCGGAAAGCGGCCCAGAAAGACGTGGTGGCGCGCGCCAAGAATCTGGGACTGGTTCGAATAAGGGTCCCGACCAAATGAGACGTGCAAAAGGCGCTTGGAAGAACGTTCCGCGCATGCACGGCTAACCGTGACGACCGAGAAATTACAAGAAGTGAACTTCCCGGGACCTGCTAACTCGATACCTGATGGTAATGTCGCCGATTCTGCTTTTCAGACTGGAAATCGTCCTCGAATGCGGGCGCTACGCCTCCTTCTCCTCGATACCCTCCGTATCGTGGAGGGTTACGTCGGTTTTGATCGGCGTAGCCTCTTCACTCGCTTTGCTGGTAGCATTCATCGCCGTGATCGGCTGCTTCACCGCAGACGCTGTGAACCACCTGCTGGCGAAAACGCTCGGCTTCATACAATTTGTCGCAGGTACGTCAGAATAACTTCGAGGGGAACGATGAGTAAACGGGGTACCCCTCACCTCACCTGTTGTTATCTCGTGTGGCGTGCGATCGTATCCCCGAAGGGTCGTAACCTTTGGTTTCCGAGGAATAAATTGAAGAGAAGCTCGTCGACGTCGGCTCCGCTCGAGTTTTCCGTCGGAAATCTGCGCTTAATAGGCAATAAACGAGAGCGAGCTCTCGAATCAAATTCAATCATGCGATCGAAGTTTAGCAATATCCAATGATTCGCCGAGCCGCGATTCCCGCGCGTGATACGAGGACCACGTCGGCAAATCTGATTCATGTTTTGGAAGCAAAATTCGAAAGTGAATCCCTCGCAGCTCGATATGATCCGTGTACCGGCCGTCTCAATTGTTCTCCTGCCCGGGATGTAAATCTTCTTTCCCGAACTGGATCGCGTACTCTTGTTTCGCATCCCATATTTTTCCGGCATCTGCAGAGCAACGTTACGACGACGCCGGCGTAACAAAACTCACCCGAAGACGAAACGAAGTCGGACAAGAAAGAAACGAAAGCTGTAGGTGGTGAACATCGAGCCGAGACCCGAGGGATGAAATTTTCCCCCAGGTGAGAGGTTGGATCGGTTGATCGCTTTTCTTTCGGCTGCGAGTGCCTTCTGCAGCAACACGTCGAAAGAGAACGGTCGACCAGGAATGCAGTGGCTGATATTAGTAGTGAGAAGAGAGGCGCGTTCGCGCGGGAGCAACAGCGACCGCACACTTGCGATAGAAGAGCTCGACCGGGCGTGAATAGGTGCTCGGCTCCGGTTTACAGCCGCATGAATACAAACTGATGTGTCAGCTTGCTCCGCTCGCGTTTGTTCAGCGCTCACTTACAGAAGAGCGTGTCTCTCCCCGTCGCTCGTTTTTCAAGCTTTCATTCTCCTGAATAATCCAATGGAAGAGAGACGAGATCATCTTCTACTTACAACCCCACTCGCATTGCATTCGGATGCACAATGCCAACAACAAAAAGCTAACAAGTGTTGTTCTCTTGTGAAAGGAAACGTGTACGCGTTGCTTGTCAGCGGCGACGGAACAGCGTTGCGAGCGAGCGTACGGAGGGAGGGAGGAAAACTTCCACGATTCTCAGACGAGGCGTTCGGAACGTCGACACAGCACAGCGATATCCCGTATATGTACATAGTTTCGAATACACCCACATATGTATGTCTTTTCCTCGGAGGAATACAAGAATACAGAGCTCTGAATACAAAGAATCTCCGAATCTGCCCACCTTCCCCCGAGGTCAGTCGGCAGGCTCCCGATAATTATCCGGAATCCCCGATGTTTAAGCCGGGGCTCCCACCGAAATTCTTCCAACCTCGCTCCGAAGGCATGAGACAGGCTCAAAAGTACGACGCGACGTGATAATGAATCTTAGGGTGGCCGGATTCTGAGATGAATTCCTGAATAGTCGCAAGCGGGGAAACATCCTATTCACGCGGTGGTCCGTATTCCGACGGAGACTACCGCTCCTTGATAAACGGGATAAATCCCTTCAGCTCAACTTTGGTCGCTGCTTGGAACACTTTTCTGGCCGAACGGTCGAATGGATGGACTGAATGTCTCGGGGAATGATTGCTCGACCAGTGAGCTCACTAAAGACAGCTTATGGCTACTGCACCCCGGGAGTAGTTCTAATGGGCGACTTTCATTAAACAGCCGTAGCGGGTGTGTCTGATGATGTGCGCTCACAGCGAGTCGCTCAAGAAGCTCTCGAGATCTCTCTCAGGATAAAAAGGAGCGCCAGGGGGCCATGCCGCTGGCCCGCCCTCTAGTCGACCAGGGGGTTCCCCCGACGGCTCCTCAACCTGTTTTGAAGAAGGCTTCCCCGAAGGCTCTAGACGTTCATCGAGGTCAAAGCCTCGCGCGAATGGATCAATCGTCCGAACTCGGTGTGAAACCGCTCGTAGAATATATGTACCTATGTGTGGTTGTTCCAGATGGTTCTCTGATGCGCTTCGGGGAAAGTAGATTATGGAACTTCACGGGGGCACCTCTGTGGGAATTTTCGATTTCCATCCCTACACATCCGAGAAGATGTGAAGTCGTTCCTGGGAAATCATTGATTTAGGAGGATGCAAGTTCAGCTCCACGGAGCTCTAGATTCGACTCTTTACTCTCGATACCGGGCGTAGAGGAATGTAGCGTCGGATGGAGTTGTTATCCGAATTTCCCGATTATGTCACAAAAGTGGATTTTCCTGTCATACCATCGAATCTCCTTCGGAATTTCAGGTCTGCTGGTCGTCGCGGGCCTCGGTCTCTACCCGCTCGGCTACGGAAACCCTCAAGTGAAGGAGGCTTGCGGTGAAACGTCGGAAGCGTACCATCTTGGACCAAAATGTCGTTATTCTTGGTAAGAGATACGGCGGGGGAAGGATGAAAAATGTTTTTATCAGCAGTCGGTCAGTCCTCAACGTTGATTCTACTCCATGCGGAGATCAGGCGATTTACCTACCTCTTTCATCAATCACAGGTCGCTCTACATGCTCTCGGTCGCGACGATGATCCTGTGGCTTTGCAGCGTTCTATCGCTGAAAGCTTCGAGGATGGTTCCCCATTTCTACCGCATCTGACAGAAGGCTCAGCTGGTCGAGCTCCTGGGCAGTCAGATATCTGACGCTAACGGCTCGAGCCAGCAATCGTCGCAGCCGACTACGCCGGTGGCTACGCAGCAGAACGCGTGGAATTCGAATGCAAACCAGACAGGATCGACCGTCAATGGATCGTGACGAAAAACCAAGGTAATTAGCATTTCAACACCTCCGATTCTTCGAGTTTCGGAACCGCAACACACGTCATGAACGAGTGTTCGAGAGGTTGCCGAAACACGCGCATCGGTTTCTCGCAGTCTCAGGGTCGATTCATACAGAGGACCTGACTGAAGTTGTCGCCAGTGGGCGACCGGACCGGGCAAGTGAGGGCACACGCCCAGGGGGCAGATTCTATGCGGCGCACTTGCGAATATCCACATTGTTGGAAATATAGGGCTTCCCCTCAGAGAAAGGAGCGATTCTAATATTAGGGAAGGAGAGGAAGGAGGCAGACTACATCTTCGGCGGTTGTATTCGCAAAGCGCCGTATTCTCATGAATGAGAGCTTCCAATTATTTGGGACGCACTCCTGTTCCTTCAGGAGCCACGGATGCCCTCTCCTGATCGTTACAGAGGAATATCGACTCTGGAGATCAGGCTAGAGGCTTCTTCCGGAAAGTCGATCAACCCAAATTACTCGTCCCTTGCAGGTTTTCACCGTAAGATTCGCTGACGATCCAGTGACTGCGTGCGAATAATGACGGAATAAACGTCACCCATCTGGACCAGAGCCGTGCCTTAACTCCTGAGAGAACCAATGGTGGAAACGTGGCAACGAAAGTGGAGGGATAGACCGAGGAGCGGAGAAGGAAAAAAAACGATACTCAAAGCAGAGCAATATCTCAGATCGACGTCGATCCTTATTCTTTTCCCTTCAACGAGACAGTCCTCCGAGAGGGAGAATGTACAAACTGTATCTACTTGACTAGACTAAATTTTTTTTATATGTGTTGAGAATGGAGGATCATGATTTCGTCCGCAACGGATCTAGGACACCCTACCTCGCATAGTGAATTACATCTCGGATCAGAGCCATTGGACTGAGAAATAGAACAAGGGGGGGCCCAAATCGAGTACTTTTATCATGTTCCGGTTTCCGGAGTCAGTTCCTAAAGGCCCCAGTGCTAGTGCTCAGTGACCCCTGGAGATGACGGGGTCTCGCGAACAGTTGTAGAGGAATGCGCACCCTGCAATACAATTGCGGAAAAATATCATCCATACCAGTCCTACAGTAAGCGCGACGGGATTCGTCGGGCGGAACGTCTCCGCTGTGATCGATGGGCGCACTATGAAATGTGATCTAGGGTTCGAATAACCTTATCATTGAGACCCATGACTCTCGCGGCGAGCCGCGCCAATTTGCTCTTCTTCTCACGGCCCGTGATTTTTTTGTGAATCGTCTTCAGCAGCTGCGGAGGAATAGACGTTTTCAATTTTGTCGTCATGCATGACCCCATATTATTTTCCCGTTTTCTTCCCCCTCCTGCAGGGGAGAAAACACAGAGACAGGCGATCGAGCGAGGACGGACAACGGATCGACTTTGAACAAGTATGTTCGTGCGCTCCTCGTGAAGCTGCGAAACTCACGGCCGTAGCCTGAGCCAGTCTGGAGTTGGTGAGATCAAGCTCAATCCTGTGACTTTTCTCCATTTCGTCGAGATATCTTCGGAGTTGCTTATTCAGCCTCTCCTCATCCGAAAGCTGTGAAAGATACAGATAAGTCATTTGAGCAGAACAGATTCCGCCGTCGTGGAATGATCTCAGCGGAACAAGTACGTCAATCTTAATTACCTCACATCGGGTCACTCGGAGTTCCTGCTCCACAGCGCACTGCCTCAGTTTCATGGCCGCCATATCTTTTCGACTTGCCGAAAGGTCTTTCTCCAGAGTGGCTAGAGTTTCCTTCAATGATCTCTCGGTCGCCGCCCTGGCCTCCAACTCAGCTTCAAGCCGATGATTGCCAATCGTGAGATCAGCATTGCACCTGATCTGCTCCTGGAGAGCACTTGCGCTCTTCACGAACAGTTGCTTCAACTCCTCGAAATTCGCAGTTTCTTTGAACTGATTTCTTGACCAGTCTTCGTCCCTTGCCTTCAGCTTCGATATGAGCGCCTGGGCTTCCTCGAGCTTCCTGCTGATGGAAGGAGTCGTTGAGTCCCCTCGACGGGATTCCCTCGACGGGGTCGGATTATTCCTCATTTTTTCAATTGCTTCATCGAGAAAAACGAATGCACAGCATATGAACGTTCCAGATTTCGACGCAGGCATGGATGAGCGCTCTGAATACGAGCCGTAAATACCTCAGATACTTTTTCGACTCTCCGGAGCGTTTGGATGAGCTTTCTATCTGAAAATTCCATTCTTCATTGAGCTCTCAAACTCCAAGAACAATGAAATCATTTTTCACTCTGCAAGCCTTATCTCAGCAGCCATGCTCAGAGAGGCTTATCGATGCAGCGGTATCGGGTAGCAAGTTTTAAGCACAGAGACGAAGAACGGAATCCCGCATTCTTCCACTCCATCGTATACTAAATCGTCCCTTGGGAGCTATCCACCGTTTGGATAGAGAATTATGCACCTTGAGGAGCATCAAACCTTTTTCGCGTTGACACTGGAGTTCAGAGAGTTCGATTTGGCTGTTTCCACTTGCTTTTTTAGTAAGGCGCATTGCTGCTCCAGGTCTTTTACTCTCGCATTGGCCGTGACCAATTGACACCAGAGCTCCTGCCAAAACCATTGAAGGCTCTGATATGACAAGAGTTCAGTCATTGTATGGGGACTGTGCTCCGCGAAAACTTCGAAGAGCTCTAGGTTCCCGGATACTCACGCTGGACTTGTGATTTTTCTCGATTAGCGTCGCGTCCCTGTTCGCTTCGAGAAAGAGGATTTTCTCCCGCAGTTGTGAAATGAGATTCGATTCAGCACCTGCCTCGTTCTCGATAGGAGGTAGAATTCCCACGTCATTTGGGTGGACGGCTTCTCCTGCTGGTGCTCGTTCATTCAAATTTATTTCTTTTACGTTGGCGCTGCTCTCGATTCCGTCGTTCTGCGGTTCTTCTGAACACAGGCCTGACCTGGATGGGAAGCACTCTATTCTCTAGCAGAGCTCCCGCTCGAACATTTTGATCGAAATTCTCGATCGGTAATTATCGTTTCACGACCGGAGAGGACTCTCGACCGACCCTCAGTGAGAGGAACTCGGCTCATGCGGAGATCGCTCCTACGACTAGTTTTGGAAGTCCACCACAGCCATATGCACTCACCTTGCAGGTCCGCCATCAGACAACTCGGTCGAGGCCAGGAATTCACCCTGTCCCGAACGCGAGCGGCATTTCGTCTCCGAAACTGTCGGACTGCCCCTTTGAGAGTCTTCATCCAGCCCCATCCTGCGAGATGAATTTCAATGAACGCTCCACACGTGAATGTTTCAGCTTATCATCGACAAACAGTAGATGAAGGGATCTCAAATCCTTTTTAGGGACCGGAGTGGATCACCTACATCACCGATTTTGCCATCTCCACACTCGCCTAAGAAGATTCACTTTGTTGTTCGAAGGACAAAAACTGTCGTCCCACAGAAGTCACAATGATCGACATCCATCATTCATTCGATGTCGGAGACGAAGCGCCACTGCCGCAGAAATTCGAAACATCTGATATCGATATCGGAAGCGAGATCGAATTTCTTGAGAGGACCACCTCTCTCGAAAGCTGCGAAGAAGTTTTTGAATCATACAATGCATGGATTGATCCGATTCCAAGACGATAGATAGAAGAAAATACGAATACGGATATTTGTTATGCAAGTGAGCCGCCACCTCGGAATTTCATCGGAGAAGAAGAAAAGGCACCAGGGAACGGGGACCTAATGTATGCTCTCGTTCTCCTTGCTCATGATGTTTCGTTTCGCACACGCTCAGCCTGCCATTGGTGGAGTATAGGCAGAAGGACTGTCGCCTTAGAAGCTGTATAGAGCTCGAATGCACCACCTTGTCTCAATGAGGACAGTACGCCGAATCTATCGATGAATCGTTGCGCTCCCATTGACAGAATCTCAATCCGGGAAAGTGGGTGTCCCTCGAATGAGTTAACATCGACAATCGACTGTGACCTGACCATTATTATCGATCGCCCCCGATGAGTTTGTTTTGAGGCAAGCGATGCAGAGGCACGTCATATTCTGTTCGAAGCCTGCTTACAATTACTAAGATGATCGAGGGAAGGATTCTAATCCGCTTCCATTCATTCAGGAAATGTTTCTGCCTTACAGGGGCTCTGCTCCAATCGAAAAGTCGTTTGGGCGCTGCCGGTTTCGGAGAGGGTTATACGGAATAGATTCCGATCCCTTTATTCCGGAGATCTGATCTACCTATAATTCGCGAGTGAGAGGGGTTCCTTCCTGGTCCGAGGAAATTCTTTTCCCGTATTTCTCCGCTGTCAGCTTAATCGAGAAGCAGGGTCGTAGAGCCCCCACTCGGATCTCTCCCGGGATGATGCTCACAAGGATTTTCGGTTTTGCAGCGCAACTCAAATGTTGACCGGAGGTGGATTACGGGGCGGCGATGCGAATGCCTTCACCAAGGCTCTAGTCTCGCAGGACGGGAGCTCCGCTAGGGGCAGTTTCCGAAAATTGGTAGATTATGAACTAGGACGACTGTGAGCTGGACGTCCGCGAGTCGATGTGCCGGAGTACCTCGTAACATTTGTCGAGTGTCTATCGAGACTCGATTCTCATGAGCGGACGATGGCGCTATCTGCCCACTGTGGGCTGAACATCGATGTCTATCGCTGTAATCGCTTATTCCTGCAATACGATTCGCGATGCAGGCCAAGCGACAAGCGAGCGAGCAATATATCGATGAATATTGCACCAACCAAGACCTTCATTCTTCCCCACGGAGTCGATGATTGTCGTACGGTAACACTGCTGCTTGCAGCTGACAACAAGTGAGAGAGCTCAAGGGGAATGGACGGGGCGCGTCTCCTGTTCTCCGATTCCCAAAGAAAAAGTCAAATCAAGGCGCGCCTTGCCTTGAGAAGCTTTCACAGCAGAAGCCTCGAAAATCATGGTCGAGAGGCTGCCACGATCGGGATTGATACCTTTCGCTGCCCGTTCTGGAGCCCGACGGATCCTCCTAGTCCGAGAAACGGATTCGCAATCATGCTAGTCATCACGGAGCTTCCCGTGGTCTGAATTACTTTTCTTCAAAATGGCATTGGACGCGGACCGGGAACCCAGGGTTTCTCTCTCGTTTCTTTCCGTATCGGTACCGCCATCACATACATACAATGAGCGCCGTACCGGATTAGATAAGTTCGCTGCTTGCGAAGTGGGAAGCTTCGGGCGAAGGGAAGCCGTAGTCAAAAGCGCAGCAGGCCGGCAGTTTCTCCCCGGGCCAAGCTGAAGACGACCGAACGCCGAGTTCCGGGACATTTAGGGAGGGCTGGGCTGGTGGCAATGGAAGTAGCTGAGCCGCTGCTGGTGGTGGTAGTCGTTGTCGGGACGGCCACAGTTGTTTATGAGAAATGAGTTTGCGCACGCCTCGCTCTGCCGCCTGGACTCAGTAGCGGAGTGAACTTTGTGACGCGAAGGCTATTCTGAACTTTTCCTAATTTATCATCAGTTTGCGGCACCTCTCGAAACAGTCGAGATCTCTATGATCATTTCTCATCAAACACACAGACAATAAGTCGACTTCTGCTACTGTTAGGAGCGGAACACTGGGAGGGATGGTCGAGCGTCGAAGTTGCCGAAGTCCCAGAGGTGTGCGTGGAAACTCATTTGTCAGGCGCAATTGAGTGCGTACCTTCCGATGGTTGGAATAAACGATGCGTCTTCCGCGTACGGAATAATCAGAGTTCATTCAGCCTTGGTCCCATCATCATCGTTGAGCACAACTAGAAAATGTAACTCGTCAACCGCTTGTTGCATTCAGTCCCTGTGGGGGTGTAACTAATGATTAAGCAAGCACGCGGGCGGCGAAGACAGTCTTCTCGCGGAATGGAACGTCTTGCGCCATTCGGCTTCGAGAGCGAAAGCTTCTACCGACTTGAGCGTCACGAACACAATGAGCAAATTTTCTCCGTATACGGACGCATTGAGTGGTGCCCGGAAGACTCTCTGATGGCGACCATGCCGTTGTAGGGGCTTTCAGACAGGCATCTGGAAGTGGAACCCTTTGTAAAGCTCCCAAAGCCTCTCAGGATCTATTTGGAGCTCTTCCCTCCGGAAAACGCCGGTATTCCCCTTTTTACTCTTAAGCGACCTGTAGAATAGACTTCGTACGAGAGATGAACGTGCATAGAGCCCACGGCCGCCATCGGTACTCTGCTAAGCTCAGAGTGTTCGTTCATTGTTGTTGAGATAACAAGTTTATTACAGGGACGGCCAGAGTCGTTGGCAGCGGTACAAAACATCAAATGGCCAAAAAAAAGGCAGCGCCAACTCACCAATTGCTGGTGTCGGGGCGACGCGTTCGAGCGAAAAGCCTTCGTGGGGCTGACGGTTGGCTGGGTTGTTGGCTGGTCAGGGAGCCGGCTTTCGTCCCCTTCACAGCCCGCCAAAAGGGACTTAAGCAGCTGGAGACGAAAGCGTCTCATCTATTTACCAAGCTTATAGCATTGGATGGAGAGAAGAAGGCAATCTCCTGCCAGATCCCCTCAGAAGCGGGGACGACATATATATTAATGTCTTGTGAAGAAGCAGTCTTGGCCAGCCCGCCGCTACCGCTGCTGCGATCGCCGCCGTCTCGAGTGCAACTTGTGAGAAACGTACTATCAGGTCATCCTTGGACCGTACCACTTGTTCTGCCTTCTGCTTCCGCCGGCGCGCTCTCTCTCTCACGCTCAGAAAAATGAGGAGAGCAGTACCCTCGAGCGAACCAGTACAGCGAGACAAGGGTCGTAAAACCGGGAGACTCGAGGGCAACGACCGCGACACAGAACCGCTCTCTTTTGACTTAGAGTAGTATCCGAAAGAAATTTAAATGCGGCCGCATTGGGAAATGAGCCCCACCGGAGGAAACTCTGTCGACAGGACGTTTTGGCTAACTAAGGGTTTTCCTTTCCGGCCAACGGCAGGCCAGCATCGTTCAGGGTTCGAGCGGGCGGACGAGATCGAGCGGGAGGGACGATGTCACGGAAATCGGTCCGGAAGTGGACATCTGCCGCGGACAAGCGGAAAGACCCACGTCCGACGTAGAGGCTTCGAGAGCAGAAGGATTTGCGTCGTCTAGCTTTTGTTGCGGTGGCTCACGCTATCGAGCCGAGCTCTTTCTGCCAGTCCTGCGAAAACCGGGCATCGGCGTTAGAAGGACGTCCCAATGTATTGGTGTTGTGCTGGAACACAATCCTGCTGCAGTGGGTCCAGCAGAAAATCGGCGAGAGACGGGGGGAGATAGTATCCCAGAAAACAATGATTTCTGCTGGTAGCCTCGAGGTGCACCAAAAATCAGCGGAAAGGTGTGAAGTTGCCTTCTTGTGGAAGACGCCAACTCTGGGAGCTGAAATTGTCGATCGTCGATTCATTCAAGATCGGCTAGCCATCGACGAATCGACCGAAAATATGCCTCGCCGAACCAGGCGGTTTTTTCATCCGTTCGCTATCTCGGGCCTTCCGTTGGTTTACAGGGCAGCGATTTATGAAGCTTTGACCCCCGGCAAGCGAGGCTGACGCGCCATTGAAACAGCATCGGGGAAGTGCCACCCAAACCCTCGCATGGAGTCCATCAGGAAGAAATAGACAGGGAAAAATGTGTCCTGTCGGCGCCGCGGAGCTCCAACGACTTACCGACCGAGCATCCCAGAGACTCAGCCTGTCTGTTCTTCCTGTGAGTCTGACTACGTTGCGAGGGTCAGCATCGAAGCTTCTGTAGCGGAATGCGACGACAAGCGTTGTCATGTTATTCGCATAAGAGCTTTTTCCTCCAACAGCGAAGCCATTGAATCCGGTCGTCGGAGAGTAGCTAAATTTCGCAATATTTTCGAGAGAAGGGTTTCCGAGACTTCAAGTCTGCCGACAGCCATGGTCACGGAGCACGTGACAAACCATCATGTGCTCCGTCTGGAATGCTTCTGACATGAAAAACGCGAGTGGGAAGACGTTCGAAGCTCTCTTGAGAACCGGTTCAGAGTTGGAGATTCCACGGACTCAAGATGGCTCACACATGGAGTACTTCAATGCGGACCCTAACGGTTCAGACTTACCGGAGGTGGTTCAGTGGAGCTCGAGGCGAGCCAGAACCCGGTCTCGACGAGCATCCACATGACCCAAAAATCACTTGCTCCAGGGCCGTAGGAATATACGAGCATGGGCTTACAAGCGAACACACACAAACACCGGCACAAAGCGACTGCCAGCAGAGTCAACATTTGCTTGGGAAAAAAAAAGGAGCGTCGCAAATACAAGCATGCAGTTGCAACATGAAAGAGAAATCGTACGCTCGAAGTAGCCGCAGTAATGCGCCGTCACGAGCCCTCGTCTCCGGCCGGGAGAGTTCGTAGCGCCGAGGAATGAACCGGAGAGGAAATAAATACGGAGACAACAGTGCACTTCGCCGGGGAGAATAAAGACGAGGAGGGGTATGGCGAAACTCAACAGATCGAGGCAAGATGGGTAGCGAGCGAGCGAGTGAGTGGATGAGTGGGCAACTCGACAAGCCGAACAGGCAACTCCGCAGTCGAAGCTTGTGATGCGTCGGAGTCTTCCTCCTATCTTGGCCAAACACTCACGAGCCAAACATCGAGGAGCTCGCAACGACGGAGGCGACCAACCGAAAACAATATCCAACTCGCTCAAATACTCTTCGTCATCGGGTACGCGTTTTTATTTCAAAAGTTCACTCCCGAGTAAAAGTCGACGAGATTCCTTTCTGAGCGCTTTCTTGTGGTAACCGATAGGCGAGGAGTCGTTCTTTTCCCTCGGGGGAATAAACGACGGACGAGACGTTTCCTCGGCGCGCGTATTGACTCCTCGAGGAAGATGAAGCCTGCTCGCTTCGTCGTCAAAGTCCTGAAAGTTTCACCGATGCCGTCCGGAGCGAGAACGAAGAATCTTGTGACCGAAACCTGTCTCGTTTTCTACGGGCAACAATGTTCCCCGAGCGTGTAATCCACACATCTGTTTTGTTACAAAGCCTGTGTCATCGAAACAGCTTCTCGGTGCGACTTGTGCGGCGGCGCGGTACTCGGAGCAATCAGCGAGGTCCCGACCGACGTGAGCTACGGGACAGTTTCGCAGGCTGGCCGGGCTGACTAGAGGGAGAGGGGGGGGGCACGGAACGACTCACCGATGAAGGGGCTGACCGACTTGGGGTGTTCGGCTGTCTGAGGAAAGTTGCCTCAGAGGATGGTGGACAACGCTGCGCCTCGCAACTCGAAGTTAAAGCGAGGCTCGAAGGGGGCATGGGACTCGTCGTCAAAGTCGTCGGACACAGACAAGCCCGACGAACGAGCGGATGGCGGCAGGCCGGGGAAAAAAGTGGTCTGGATAAAGGGGACCCTGGATTGGTGCAGGGTGTCTGTGTGTCCGTCCATGCCCCCGAAGAACTTGAACGGCACAGCGATGCTGTTCCGGTGGAAACGGCAGCGAACGCACGTTGTCAAATAATGCGTTGACTCTTGCTTAGTTTACTTATCTTCCTTTGCTCTCCTTCCATGACATGCGAAATCCGAGTTGAGTCTGGCGGCGACCGGAGATGCTCCCCAACTCAAGCGGAAATCAAAATGGGACTCAATGAAATGCAAAAAAGGTGGATCCGTACTGTCAGAGATGGAGTACACGCTTCTGATGGGGATACCCGTGTCCATTTGGTCTCCCCTCAGCGGCATCGTCGAATCAATCAATCATTTCCTTGTTGTCGCCGTCGCCATGCGGGCGAAACACGTACGCAGACAGAATGACGGCGGAATGGGTTGCCAGACTTACTGACACACTTGGGAAGAGGAGAAATCCCGAGGCAAATGCTCCATCCATCAAGTCAGAAAGTGGCTGGCTGCCGCTTTCCGTGTATGTACTCCTTCCGCTATCATTGATCTTGTGGACTGACGAGCATTCCGACATAAGAGGCGAGCCAGAGTTCTCGTTCTTTCCAACATCTAAAAAACAAGCATTGCCAGAGATAGTTGATGCCCGGAAGCACAAGTCTCAACTGTCTGCTCGGGCTTCGAGCACCGAGACCTCCGCGGTATAATCAATGGTTCGGATAAATAGTTAATTAACCTAAAAAGATGCGAGATTGATCGCAGCAACTCTTACATAGTAACAACGCACTCGCTCCACTAGACAAGCGAGCACGTCGGAATGGTCTTGATTATTCATTAGAGAGCTTGATCCTTGAGAAATTTCTGATTCGAAACACACAATTCGAGAGAGCCTCTGCGGTTACGCATTTCTGAATACCCACGTGCTTCTCCAAGATTTATTCTCGTTCGATCGAGGGAACTACCGGCTCCAGCGGCTCCTCGATAGGAACAGGTCCGTTAGGTGCACTTGGAGAGTGATCCACTGGGATTTGTTGCAAGCGATACGTCGTCAAAGTAACGATTGGAGTGCGAAGCGAGAGAGTAAATTAAATAGAGACTTGGCCTTCACTCATTCGTAGTCGGAAGACTCGCTGAACTGAGAGTTTATCTTCAACGATTGAGCAATTCAGCCTCTTGACAACTGGCGGTGACGCAGGGACGATGACCGAAGTGGCCTCACGGGGACCGTCAGGCTCAGCGGTCGTTCCCGTTCGAAGGCTCGGCTTCCCTCGCTTGCAGAATACGAAAATCCGTATAAGTCGAAAGGATTCGAAAGGACCATTAGAGGAAGAGATAACGTACCAGGAGACGGATGCTGGCGACGGGGACAACGTTCGATTGCCGGCTCTGGAATTTCGACGGGTCTCGGTAAGTTCCTTTCTGCAGGTAGAGCGTATCCTAATTTCCTCGTTATCCTGCTAATTTCCTCGTTCAACGGAATTCGTATCAAGGAAGAATTTTCCGCAGGGACGATGAGGCTGGGAGGGTCGAGCTCATCGGCTGCTGGATTCCTTTAGTATCTTCTCTACTCGTCCGATATTGGAGACGGTACACGAGCGACTGCAGATTTCTGTCGTTCCCAGTGCGCCTGCAGTTTTTCCGCAGAAACGTGGCTTTTTTTATTCATGCTGCTTCGCAAATTAGCATTCACCGAGTAATTGGATGGCGCGGTCGTTGTCGGCAGATCGCATTGTAACCGCGTCGTTCAAACACCAGGTGTGGCGGAGATGATGCGCACGCGAAGAGAGCGTAAATCGGACGAACCAGAGGCTTCTGTGATAAACAGCGGAAGATATCCATTACTGGGATGAATAGCCCACATCGATGTCAGGGATCTTCCCCTCATTATTGAGCGGAGCAAGAATGGCGGGGCGAGGACCATGAAGTGACGCCTCCAGGGAGGCCGAAGCCCCACGGATTTCGGCTTTCGGCCTGATACTGTGTCTATCGGCTCAGAGAATATCCGATCAAGAGAAAAGGATCGGAGCCGCGCCCTGCGAGCGGAGGCGAACTCCTCCGAGGAGTAGCGGTCGTGCTTATTCCCGACCATCGATCCCGCCAAGATAAAACTCAAGAAACGTCACCGAATTACTTCAATTACTGTATGAGGAATGATGGATGAACACCGGCCGACGATCCAGATCCGGAGCTCATTTCAATCATTACGAGCACGTAGGGTCCGAACATCTGAACCGCGGGGTTCCGGTCGTCCAGAAACCAGTCGTCGACTCTTCGCGGGGGAGGGGTGAATGAATGCTCGAGGGAAAGCGGGGGGAATCGGTAGGAACCGTGGGAATTCAACACGACGGCGGATTCGGGGAGATTCTGGAGTCGGGACCTACGAGACGATGGAGTGATCCGAGTTGGTCTGAGCTGTTCCTGCGCAGCATGCATCTCCCATAGAAAGCCGCGTCGAGTTCGCAACTCTCGGTGTCGAGAGGCGTGAGCTCAATCGGTGGGTGGCCGTCCGCGATTCCTGCACGGGTTCCCGACCGGGGTTCTTTGGCCGCTCCGGACGTCCTCCAAGCGCAATACGCTGCAAGATGGAGAAGGTCGAAGTATCCACCTCTGCATTTAATTTGGAAGAGTTCGAGCCAGAGAGAGAATCAGACCCTCTCCACAAGGGAAACGCCTCCCTGTCAAAAGTTGATTTTCGGACCCCTATCCCTTACACGTCGCCCCTCGAGTCCTGAATCGATCTTGAACCCGCGTGCGCTACGGTCATGACGCGGCTTGGAAATAATAATTCATATGTATATGGAGGAGCGTACAAGACTTGTCGTTTCGAATCATCTTGAAATGAAGAGCTCGTTCAGCGCAAGCGTCGCTTCACGTGGGGATCGTAGCACGGAGGGTTGACTATTTTTGAGGCCAGTGACCCGAGAATTTTCCATCAGCAAGACGTCATGGCGAGCCTCGACTCCTTCGAAATTCTCGTGTGCGGCCGTTTCCAAATGAGTCGCTTTCGGAGCTCGGGGCAGACTGGGGGGCTGATCTCGCGCGAGAGCGCATCAGCGGAGAAAAAAATCACGAAATTGTCGATCATATATCTCGGCGGTCATGCGGATGGTCTCACAAGGAAAGCCTCGGATTGAATTTCTACCACGTGCCGAGTAGCGTCCCCGACCGTGGGAAGGGGTTGCGCAGTCAGGACGCCGTCGCGAGGCCTTGAAATCCGTACGGAACGCTCCGTCGTCAATCTTCATTCCGACCCCATTGTATAACTCGATGCGCGGACCATCCTCTCGAGTGCAGCTCAGCTCAAGCATCGAGCAGAAGCGAAACAATAAAATATTTTGAGAAAGATCCCGGCACTCCGAGGGGCTTGGAGATAGTTGTTCCAAGTGACGTTTATTGGCTTTCGCTTCCGATCCTCTCGATAGCCGTCCTTCAACCTGAGGAATTGAGTATTTCTGTGTGTACGATCATCGGGGAACGGGTCATCACGGCCTGCGGCAGCGGCGCGATGGGAAGCTCGTCGCAATTACTCTGTTTCTGAGACAGCTACCGGGGGTCGACGCGTCAGTGGAGCGTCCGTCTCCCTCAGACGGTCGAACACCAGAATCGGAAGTCGCTGGGAGCAGTCTCGCTCCTCATTCATCGATACCGAGAAGATCATAAACAGAACGCCTGTGCAGAAGTACCCCCGGGGCTGTATTCGCGTTGCAGATAAAAGAGGACGACGCAGTCGAAGGTGCGAGAAGCTTAACCTATTGTCGACGAACGACCTCGAGTAATGAAAGGCGACGCCATCCTTAATCAATGACGACAGTCAAAGGCAGCGGGTTGGTGTCTTCGAGAGGCGAACAAATCATTTCGCTCCAACGGATCAGAATCCTATTCTGCTCTGAGCATAAAACATATCTTCCACATCAGTTCGTGCCTTATATGGATATGTAAAGGATTCCACGCGTATCGAGGCAGGCGCGATGTTGCTCCCACTTCATGACCCGCAGGATCTTTGAGCGAAGCTTCAGCATCATCCTCTAGATTGACTTCGACAGCGGACTCGAACGTCTCGGACTGCATAGGAGACGATTGCCTGGGCCTTGACCGTAGCGTATGGGGAGCTACTTCGATATTTGCGGAGCCTGCCGAGATCAGATCGATCCTCATTCTTGAAGAGCTTATCTTTCCCTCCCCCACGTCGACAAACAGCTCCTCCGAGTCCTGAGCTCGTGCGCGGGCGTCCTATCCGTTTGTCTGCGCGCTCGTCACCTCGACCATCGGCCGCTAACGCATCGAGCATCCCCATACGGTTGAGGACTTCGAGGGAAAAATCCCACGTAAGGAGTATCGAGCTCGGTCCACGGGAAAGAGCAGCGAAGCTCCCGGATATCAATTGAAACCACCCGCCTACGGAAATGTCCTTCGTTCGATTTCTCTCATTTCCGATTGGACGCAGAAGATATCATCTTCGAAAATCACCATCAATCGAAGCTCCGACCGCGCGCTCCGCATGGATTCATCAGAATGCTGAGCAAACAAATCCGCGGAGAGATGTTGGCGGACGCGGCCGGCGCAAGCAAGATACACAAGGAGTAATGAATGAATTTAAACAACGAGCAAGAGCGAGGAGGGAAGACAGAGCAAAGACGGAACGAAAGAGACAGATTCCGACTGAATAAAGAGCAAATAGCATGGGCAACCATCCTCTTGCACTCGGTGCTCAAGCGAAGGAAGCGTGGGAGAATGGCACGTGTAAGAAGACGCGACTCGGGAGCGCCGGGTCGGACCGGAAAACGAGCCTGCCGGGACGAGCGGAGGGGAATTCGCGCGTTAGGACGAGGAAGCTTCTCAATTCCGGAACTGTTTGTGAATGAAAATACATACGGGCTCCACGCTCAGTCGTCGAATCAGCTCAACGGCTTGGACGGGAGGATGAATATATACTCGCTTCTCGCGAATCGTGGCTTGATGATGGAATCGTCTAGACTCCAGACTCTGGCTGAGGGAAGCGGCCAAGGATGAGCAGAAAACGGAAGGAAGCGAACAAAAGCGGCTCGGGGAAATCGTGAAAGTATCCGGCAGATGATCATACAGTCGGATGTGGAATATTCCGGACAAGGAGAGCGAGGCGATCTTTCGGACGGAGACTAGCTCTGTATTTATGTCAGCGAGCGTTCGTTACCCTACTCTCGGGAGGCTCGCATTCTCTCATAGGTGGGATTCAAAATGATTGAACGTGCATTATTTGCACTGAACATGCTGACGAAACGCGATATGCAAACACGGCGGACCCGGGCAACGAGCATTACCTACCCAGCATGGAGACCGTAAGTCTTTTCATCGGACATTGCTCCTGTTCGTGAATAATTCCTGTGATGTGTGTTCCCGACCATCGCAGAGAGAATCCCGAGCCATATAACATCGACGAAGGGGGCCTGAGAATCCAAATTATTTCGTGAGCTCTCCTATTGATTGATATCATAACTGGAGGGACAGATCACGACCTTGACGAAATCCGGAGAACTCCGACGGGATGTCTCATGGGGCGATATCAACGGATACGTTTCTTTTCTGTCTTCCCGCTTTTCGCCGAATTCCGCCGCCCAGATCAGAAGTCGTCGATCGTATTGAGTCACAGAGCGAGGAATTCCATCGTGCATAATATCTTGCGACAGAGAACACGCTGCGATAGCGTGCAATAGAATTGCGAAGCCTACAATCGCTCCCGTTTCATGTAGGCGACGGACTCGGGGACAATTAGAGCACGAGGACTTAATGGTGTCTGAATCTCGCGTCGTTCTCTGCCTGAGAACTTTAGGCGTCTTCGGTTGGCCTACCATTAAATCCTGAATAATGGTGGCTTTATGGGCCATGAATTCTTGTGTCTGAGTGAGTGCGCACACAGAAGCGGACCGGTTGGCCGGCAAACGCTTCGGCGTGTATGTATGTATGTTTGTTTCCACGCACGTACTGTGAGCACGAAAGCGTCGTCATGACTGCGTAGGGAGGGGAATATGTGTTCTATGGCCCGCATTCGGCCATAACTTATTCCCCGAAACTCATCGTTCCGGAGCAATACCGTTCTTCCGTGTAGGAGGACCACTTGCGACAGAGTGCGCTCTCGTCGAACAGGCATTGTCGGGCTGTAGAGAGAAGTTGTCGCACAACACGATTAGGCATACCACTTCAGCGTCTGGTTATTTCGCGACGGATCACCATAAGCGCTCGGAGTTCACAGCGTTGAATTGTCCGCTGGCATCCGAAGGAGATCAAGTTGCCAGCCGGATGTCCTCGGAGAGTGTGCCTGGCTCAGATAACTCGAGGGGAAGCGTTCGCGCGCAAAGTGCTCCTGGGTTATTCGGTCAGAGCAATTCCCAAATTGGTCTACGTGACCACGACGAAGCATCGCTGGCAAACGATGCTCCTCTAAGCCCACAAAAGTCACATTTGCCCGCTGCTCGGCTGCCATACCTGATGGAGAACGGTGCTCGGAGAACCGCGGTCCTGAAGGCTTGTCTCTCGCTCCGCGACGCGAGAAATATTTTCCGGGAGCGAGCAACAGCAGCCATTGTCGACGACGGACGAGCGATGTTTCGGATTCACGAGCTCCGCGAAAGTTCTCCGAAGAGAAATATCGCCAAGCTAATACGGGAAGATGCCGCTAGTCTCAAACAGACCAGGATCGCTGCGAGCGGTCGGATAGCCGGCCAGCCGGCAGGCTGTCGGGTGCAGCGGCTCGATCCATGGGGAAATTTCGAGAATCAATCACTCAATCCACGGAAAGTCGGCCGAGGCGAGCGCCCAGAATAGATGAATGGAGCTTCTCGTGGAGAAGTGACATTAAAAGTTGAGGCGATTCGAGCAACATCCATTAATCAGTTAGCCCTGCGCCGCTGCTGGCTCGAGCCCTGAATATGTGACGCAACGCTTCTGAACTCTGGCTGTGAGTAGTTAAGCAGCCCGCCAGACTGGACTGTCTTCGATTCATTACTTTGTTACCCCACGGTACGCAACTAAGCGAAGACCTAGAGCTCTCTGAGCGTCCAACTTGCGAGATTGAGGGGAATTCTAGCTCGTGTGGTTCTCCTGAGCGAGACATGAACGAGCTCGAGCTCCGTGAGAGCTTTCAGGCGTCTTCGGTCAAAGCTTGACAGAACGTGACGACTGTGTTTTGCGCGGAACGAAGCACCAGGACGTGCGCATCGGAGCGAAAACTCCGAGAGGTCTGTGCATTCCGGAACGATCGTTGAAATTGTTGTTGTTCAGCTGGGCGGAAAGCCGAGCTCCCAAATTGATCCACAGGCTCCAGGAAACGCGAATTTCATCTTGAATCGCCTGTCGGTCCTGAAACATCGCACCGATTCCATTAGATCCCTTACCCGCTCAGCTGTGGCGGAAGTTTGCCGAACGCGACACGAGACCCCCGGTCGCGGAGGGAAGATCATTTTTGTGCTGCACAAAAAAAGCGGTGGCAAACGACGTTAAAGTCATCAGGATTCGGATGGAATATTTCCAGATGTCGGCCTCCGCCGTTCTGCTGAGGCACAACATAGTTCCGAGAGCAAGAGCTCCTAAATGATCGAGGAACATCTTCCCGAGGAGAATACTATCCTCCTCTGACACGATTTAACATTCATTGACGTGGGATTTTGCCAGTTCCACAGACGTCCACTACTAGCATAATGGTTGGGATCGGAACCCCCCGACCGTTTCCACGCATTGCCTCTGCGTCACGCCAGCTCTCGTGTTTTGCGGAACTTTGAGGCGGAGCTCAAGGCGGGAGTCCGGGGCCGGTAGCGCTAAACCGTGGCACGATTCTTCTTGGACCACGCAGGGATCTCTGAACTTTATCGCGATCCCGCCACCGGTTGCACGTTACGCTGCGAGCAGCTGTCGTGGTCCGGAGTCTGGGAGGGAATTCCGTCGTTCCCAAGTCCGAAAGAAGATGTCTCGGGAAAGGAGCAGCCTCTCGGAGGGCTAACCGTCGGTTGTATCTCAGCAACGAGTCCACCCGTTCACGGATTTGGTATGGCCAGTTATTCGTTCAGTGCTTCAAGCTGTCCGACGGACACTCGTGCTTGCGAGGAAAGCAAATGTGGTTAGTTTTTCTTATCGCGGATAACGAAGGTGGACGGCGGGCGGGAGCTCCATGCATACGAAATACTCGTTGCGCCACACATCGCCGCGCGGTTACTCGCTCTCCATCCGATATCAGACTTCCAGCAAGAGGCATCCTTTCATCAAATCCCCACTTCGTCTCAGCTGCATGGCTCCCACAGAGAATGAGGAACTCCCACTCCGCAGGCAAACTTCCCGCGATTCGGCTTTTCCCGGCACCGAATCAATCTCCAGAACATCATGGTAGAAGCTCCACGCCATGTTTCACCCTCCATTTGTCAAGGGGTAGGCCTCGCGAGTTCCTGCTCGCCTGCCCGGAGATACCAAGGCACGCGCACAAACAGCATTATCGGACTTTTCTCAGTAGGGGCCAGAAAAATTTCGATTCGCTGTATGAACTCGACCAGGAACAGGGAAGTTCATGATACGTGGCGATAAGAACTCTCGGACTCTCACTTCCGAGGCATGCAAACTCGGTGCGCAACAGTAGCCCTCACACGGTCTGCGAGCAGATCAAGTAGTCTACAATACGCGTACCCTTTCCAGCCCTCCAGAAGTGAGAGAAACGCAATGCAAACATCATCCGTGAAACTAGAATGAACTCGAAGTTCGGAGCGAGACGCAATATGTACTACATGTGCGGGGTAGCTGTGTGATCACTCTCTGTTTGGGCAGAGCCTCTCCTAGAAAAGTTTTATTCAAAAATATCCAATCCGCGCCCCTTGAAAAACTCCTTCAAATGTCGACATCTATCGAGAGCTTCATGCTGTTTCGAGCGACGAATTTCAGAATCTATCGATACAACGGCGGGGTATGAGGTCCTGGGAATGCCAGCTACCGACGAATGCGAGGCGAAATCGGCGATCCACTCCATGGATTTCAGGGTGAATGCGAGATCTTCCGGATGAATCTCATCTCTCAGCGTCAGCAACTGGGACCCCACGAAGTGCATATGAGCTGTCATATGGAACGATTTGTAAATCTCGGGATCGTTGTCCCAGAAGACGTTTTTCTTGAAAGCTCTCTCGAAGACGTAGAACGTGGAAACCGGGGTGGTTTTGTAGGAACTCAACATTGAGCAGTGGAAATACATGTCTCCGAGAAAGAGCGCGGCTCGATCCACGAGACTGTGTTCGTAACCCTTGAAGTACAACCGATCCAAGAAATCTTTAAACTGAGACCACTGGCTTTCGATGTTCTCCTCAAACTCCCGTAAGCCAGACATGAGGAGTACTTTGCACCATTCGACAGCTTCGTGAGTCGAGCGGAATTCGGGCAGGGGATCGTTGATTCCGAAACCATTCGACACGAGCGTGAGGCCTTCGCTACCTGAGTGACCGAGAAAGACGGAAACGTTCCCCGATACTGCCTCGAGGAGTTCTTCGGGGAACTTTGTCGGCCGAAAACTCAGTAGAGGGGAATCCATGACGGTCATGGATGCATCGTTGATCACTGCCGCAGGAACTTTTCGAAGGCAGCGAAGCAACTGGTGCGGCCTGGTCGAATTACAGCCGACCTTCACTGCTAAGCGGATCATCCTCCGCAGAGAGCTTCGAACTGTTTCCAGGCGTTTCGTGGAGAGAACTCCCGCATCCATAACGGCTCCCTGCGGATACAAACGTCGGATGTGAATCTTCGTGAATCGCCGCTCTTTCACCCATGCAGACAGGGTATATATAAAATATGTATATGTGACTGGAGCTCCCGACAAGAAATGAACTAACCCTGACCAATCCTTGGCTGAGCGGCGACTTGAGATGGTAGGAGACCCCGACAGCTCCGGCGCTGCAGCCCATAAGAGTGATTCGGGTCGGGTCGCCCCCGAAGTCCTCGATAAATTCTTTAACCCACTTTATCGCTAATCTCTGATCCAGGAAGCCTTGATTCCCTGGTAGGTTCACGATTTCCGACAAGTCAGAGAAGCCGAATGCGCCGAGTCGGTAATTGAAATTCACCACGATCACATCGTGAAGGGCCGTCAGAGGAAGTCCACTGTAGTTTGGACTTCTCGAGTGGCCCACGATGAAGGCCCCCCCGTAAATCATAACGATCACCGGTAGCTTCGTTCGTCTCACAGCCGGTCTCCAGATATTCAAATAAAGACAGTCTTCGTCTTGAGTGAAATTGGCGTAGATTTGAATGCAGGCCGGCGGATATTCGCTCGCATTGAAGGGGGAGTAGGGGAACTTCTCGACGAGCTGCGTTTCTCTGAAACGCCGCATCCCAATCGGGGGCTCGGCGAAAGGAATCCCCCGGAACACTTCCACTGTCTGATTATTAAACCACAGCGTTTCATGGGTTCCCAGAACGGTTCCCAATCGGCGAACCCTCACCCGAGGCGGTTCGGGCTCGCTTTGGCAGATTGTAAAACAAGCGAGGAACACGAGCAAACGGAAGCTTTGCATCGCAACAAACAATCTTTGCCACCGTTTCATCACATTTACATTCGGCGCCATTGTCCGCTATTAAATAATGGGAAAAGTTCCGGAGCGCGTCGTTCGCTCTGGAGGTCGTTCGTAATTGATTGTGCTCATTTTTCCTCGACGCTACATTATCGAACTTCGGCGCAAATAGTCATGACACTTGCATGGGCCACGGGAAACACAAAAACCTCCTGAAGTAAGCGCAGTCCCCGCCGCTCAAAACACTCGACTGTCGCAAACGTTCAAGGTTGGCAGCAGTGCTGCGGGAGAGGAGAGAAGTCGACCGGCTGGTAGACAAATCAGAGTGGAGAGGAGGAGGATTCCTCTCGTAAGACGGGCCAACGGTGACGGAGACCAAATTCCGACTTCATTCATTGATCTACGCGTACGAGCAACCGGTGCGAGAATATTCTCAAGAAGTAGGAGCTCAGGGTTCGCTCCGTCGGACTTCCGGGACGGAATCCCGTCATTCCCATAGAAGAGAAAATCTTCGTCGACGCCTGCGGATCGATTCCAGTCGTTAATTACGACGCCAGAAGCTAGCACCGCCTCTTTCTGAAACTCTGAATAATCATTAGCGCGCGCGCGACTGCGGCTCGCTCTCAGAATAACGCCTTATCGGATGCCCGAAAGGTTGGTACGGACCAGCAGCTGCCGGACTCGCGTTCTGCGTTCCATGTTCCTGATAGCTCTTATTCGATAGGTGCAACGGATGATCGGATGAAGCGAAACTTCGTCGACCTCCGAACGATGACGCTCAGCGGCGAAGTGTTCGAGGGATCTCGAACGCCCCAGCTCGCATAAGTATCCTAGGCGTGGCAATTAGCAATGCAGCAATCGTGCCTGCAGACGAAAATTCAGATCTTTCTCTCAGGAAAGGGGAATAAACATGGACCGCTCTTAGGATAATGCCATCAAGATTCACGAAGGGATGCGGCAGCGTTGACGACTAGGCTAGCCATTACATGAGAGCACCTGTGGCAATCGCTTATCGGGCTCTATCCGGACAACCTACTCACTCAGGTGCATGGAATCGACTGACTTCCAACTTCGGAATGCTCACGATAGTTGACGGCGACAAGAATCCGGTTCACGTGGTTTTGCATCCTGTTCTCTTTCACTCATCGCATGCTACGCTGTATGCTCCCTTTCGCCCGAATAGACGCCCTTGGCCGAAAAGCCCCTTCGACGGAGCTTCCAGCAATGGGGCTAGTGTTTGCATTGAACGGCCTGCCTACAGTCTTGACTCGGGATATCGAATAACGGAATGGGTTTCGCATGGCTTGCAAGGATTTCATTTTCTGCCATTCGTATACCGAACGGTTGACTGTCGCTCTTCGCCAATAATTGGGTCAGTTCTCAAGATTCGACCTCTCATCGAGGGAAGGTTCCAAGACATCGGATGACAAGCCATATAGGCTCAAACTTTCCTGAAAACTGACGTTTTACGGTAGAAACCGGAGTTTTCAGGGTCGATGATGCGTTGTGCTTTCACTTGGAGCCCCTCATGCTCGATGACGAATCCGTAACTAGATACTACGCTTGCTCAGGATGGCAACGCATGATATTGCACAAGAGCACCAGGTTCGAAGGGAAGCCTTCTTGAATTGGAAAGCGCAACAATTGGCACCAGAGCTTTCGGGACTTTGGGAGCCGAGATTGCGGTGCCGCGGCGGTCGCTGAAGCGCATGACGGAGATGAGCTTTGGAAAGGATTCCCTTGCAGAAACCAGCCCGGACCGCCTCCCAAGACTCCTGAAATCATTTGGGAATATAGTTTCTCAGGGAACCTCGGGGATCGCGGTAGCTCCTGGCCCGGCTACCCAATGAAAAACGACGCCGCTGCAGTGCTAGCGAAAAATTCTTTCATTCAGGGGGTTTCTGAGAAAGAAGGCGCGAAGCTTCGCTCTGAGCTTCCGGCAAGTGGAAATACTCGGAAAGTGGAATACTCGGAAAATATTTGCGATTCCCACCCGACTCTGGGCTTTCGTCAAGATATTATACATATTTTCGCGTCTGGCCTTTCCTGTCGCAGAGATGGGACAGACGGCTCAGGAACTGCGGTGATTGCGCGCGAATCACTTCTTACCGTCCGGGACCATTCGGGACTCTCGAGGCGAACCTAAATCGGGAAGATGGCGGCTCTAACCCCTGGCTCAGGATAGCGCTCCAGCACCTCCCGTCAACGTTTTGTGTGGCTCCAGGTCCTCATTCTCATCGACTGCCGTAGGATGACTCAATCGCAGCCGGAATCAAGCGCGGGTCGAGTCTGCGGAAGGAGAAATTAGGGACGGCAATATGACCCGAAATATTGCTCGATGTCTGTCAAATGTGAGCTCTAGCCCATCTCTCAGCGTGATCAGCGGCAGCTTTCCTTTGGATCTCAGCGCGGCCTCATGCCCCGACACTGCGATTTATTTCATCGTTACGCTTGCCCTCCGGTATGCGCTCACCTCAGAGAGTAGCAATCTATCAATTTCTCTTCCGTCAATTATTCATCCCTTATCCGTCGACTGGGTCACCCTTCAATTCGGGCATCGATCTAGTATACACCGCGAGCGTCGCTCTTGATGCCCACGGGAGATGGGAGAATTGAGTCCATTATCGGATCTGGTGGAAAATCATTTCTTGCCCTGTTTCGACGAAATATCGTCCGGTCGGTTCCGAGTTTACGGCGCACCAGAGGGTATCCAGACTCGTCATTGGATCAGTCAAGAGCTCCTGATCATGTTTCTTGAGGTTCCATCGGTCATTCTGGGTACTTGCAAAGCGTTATCCGTCCTAATTCGCTGTCAGACGGAAGGTCTGATTCGTGATTCGGTAAAGCCTCATTCGGAGGCAAATGAGGCTGTGGCTCGAAACCTACTACTCCAAGGGGCTTGCATGAGTGTAGTTCTCCTCGATAATTGATTCAAACACTGAACAGGCATGAGAGTGACCCTCCAATTATAGCGGAAGCACCGGCCCTGCCTGCTTCCAAAATTGTTATAGTAATTCGTTGTTCCGGAAAGTTCTACGGTCACTGCGGTGGCCAAATGATAACACCGCGCACCGCTCGTGACGTGGAGCTGATAGCCGACTCATTGTGAGATTTGGGATTGAACGCGGGACCGGAGCCGAGACTGAAATCGCTCCGATGGCGAGAAAGTCCAGGGAAGTTCTTCTCACTCAGTTGGGCAGGAGTATGATATGAAGATTCATCGGGGAAGCCTCAGCGATCAGACGCTTCCTCCTGCTGGGAGAATCAGAGACTCTGCGCCTAAGGGATTCGTGGCAAGAGGGGCTGCTGTCGGGGGTTTTCTGCTTGCGATGATTGAAATCTCACTTGCTCTGTCGGTAAAAATCATGGTTTTTAGCTAAGGACGTGGGGAGCCGCAGTATTGCTCGTCTCGGAAAGACTAAAAACTCACACTCCAATCGATAATAATCGGTGTCTCGGGGGACTCCCGAACCCCCGAAGCGGACTCACCATCGAATTAAGCGAGGGACTGGAGGGAGCCGCAGCAACACCCGGCTTTCGCCGAAGCGAGCGCAAATGAACAGTAATTCGCAGAAATTCGATCCCCACGATCGAAGAGAGTCCAATTATCAGCATCATAGAATGGCCTTTCACGTCCTCCACGTCGAGAGGCGAGCCAGTCATTTCCTTTTTCGTTCTCGTCTTGTTCCCGTATAGAGCCTGCCGCAAGTCAGGGTCCACATGGCCGGAATCAAGCATCGATCGGACCCTGAAAACAAGAACATAACGAGCAGGCCGGGACGGAAACTCCTACTCGCATAACAATCATTCTCGGATTGATTCAGTCTCGTTTCCCTTTTCGCCCATCATGAGGGCTTCATTCCTAGGCTGGGATAATAATCAGGAAATCTTCCCAGGAAGCCCAACCTGCCTTAAACAAACAGTGATATTTCCACGTAATTCTAAGCACACCTTCTGACGACCTCGTCACGACTTCTCACAATCAATGATGCGCCCGATGCAGCCTAACATGAAGGTGCTCCAGGACGTTTTGGAGACGATTCTCGTCCATCAGCCCTGCGTCGCGAAGCCACATAAGGTTTTAGTTGACCCTCATTTCGGCATGAATATACATATGCAGAATGATGACAGGATTTTCCCTAAGCATCGTCTGCAGGTGTTGTAGATGTGAGCTCTTCCTCGACGCCGGGACGATCGAAGAGCGCCGTCGCCTGCCCATCCCCTACCAGACTCTACTCCTTGCTTTCGATCACTGTCCCGGATGACAATCCGCAATGGGGAAAATGACTGATGACAGTTTGAGAACTAAACCGACGGTTGCCTTCAGCTTGCTCTTACGGTGATATACTGGAGCACGACGGAGTCGACGAGAGCGGCGCATCGAACTTGATCCTCAAGGGCTGCTCTGTCCAATGCCGCAATGCTGTCGATACCTGCAAGGCCGTCACCGTTGCTCTGAATACGGGACTGGAGGGGAAGCAGAGGAGAGCTTCTATTGTTAGCTCGGGAGGCAGACACGGAGTTCATGATCAAAATGTCACTCCATCGGCGTCGGCTTGACAACTATTGGTTTCCGAAAAACTTCTCTGCCGCGGGGAATGGGAGCTCCGAGGAGAGAGGGATATTTCGTTGCTCTGAGCTCTGAGCCCGAATCGAGGTCTGGCGGACTCCACTGTACGGAGCAGCAAGCAGGAATTCGGCGGTCCGAAGCCGCGGGACAAAAACGTCAAGTAAAATTACCGATGAACTGGCACTGACATCATGGAGGTTAACGCCGAGCAGTAGATGCTCGTGTGGACGATCGTATAAATTCAGATGATCACCAGGAATAAACGTTACTTAGATAGAGATGGGTGAAAGAAATGATCAGCGGCTGTAATGGATGGGGGGAATATTCAGAAACCGATTCAGGTCGATTCCGGGTTCTGTCGGGGGAGGCGAGAGATGGCGAAACAAGATTCGACGGTTACACCAAAACAAAGTATCACAACAAATATCCAACGGATGTTAATCATCAGCATTCGGGTGACCGAGAATCTGTCCAGCCACTCTTTCTCATACTCACGTTGTCTGAGGGCCGTGCCGATGACCATCGTCCAGTTCGGCCAAGGGCGCCGCAAAGATTTTTTCTTTCAAGATTTTAGCTCTCCTGGAAGCTCGGAAGAACCGGAGCGCGCGATGGTGCAGCCAGCCAAATTTGAGCAGATGATCATCCTCTGTGGAGAAGCTCGGTCGGCAGGCTTCGGAAATCGAGAGAGCGATCGGGACATTCTAGTACGATGTTAGTGTCCACACTTCTCTGGACTTTCCACGCGTGAATCTCATAGATCGATTACCTTGTTGAAGATCATTCTGATCATTCCGTTCCGATATGTGAGAGGGCCGTGCTCTCCAAGTTTCCCATAGGTCGCTTTTATCATGGGATGGAAATCTAGGCTATAACATGTTGGAGGGATTCAGAATTTATGTGGAGGTCGTGTTCGAGTGCGTTTTGCAATCCATCATTCGAAAGCCGGACCAGCGGACTCGCGGGCCTCGCAGATATATTATATTCTCCCCCCATGAGTGTGAAAAAGCACCGTCAAACCGGGCTCTGGCCTTCCTGCGAGAGAGGCTACCGACCATACCAAAAACTCACGTCACATCCAATAAGTTCTCGAAATAATCAGCCATGTGAACTTACGTATCCCGCCATTTTTCCCGATGATTCAGCTCCTCATTGAATCTGGACTCAAAATGCAAAATGTTCTGGAAAGAGTTCGTATCGAGGCTTTGCTGAAGATCACGATCGAGAGGCGGAACTCGATGGAGAATTTGCGGCGACTCAACTCACATCGACGTATCTCACGATCATGTTCCGACACTCGTATCCGATGAAGTAATCAGAAGCTGAGTTATTTGCATCCGGACGGATAACTCCACATTGCACGCCTACAGTTTCCAAATGACGAATCAGAAGCAACCTGACATCGATTGCTTGTCCCGAATGGCCATCTAGGTTAGTGACCTAACGATAAGCATTTTTCGTCGATGTCAGCAATTCCCTACGGATCTCGCATCGGACTCAGGAACATGCTGGGGTTGATTGCAAGCTAACGTTACACACCTTGAGGCCCGGATTCAAAAGCTCCCCTAGAGCGCCCATTGAAGCGACGTAATGAACAAGCGGAGTTTGACCACAAGAAGCACCCAAAGGTAGCGGGAGCTTCTATTCCTGAACGACGTCTCGGGGGGATACCATATTCGGCAAATCCAATTGACATTCGGTTGGAGGACGCTCTGTGGACGAGGAGCCATAGGAAGTGTGAACATGGAAAAAATAACTTTTCAATAATTTTTTGAACTCCGGATTCAGGTCGACTCTCCGCGCTATTCGTATTCGTAGTCGAGTCCCAGCACTTAGAACATCGCTCACATTACGGGATAGGAACGCCGTGTATAATGAGTAAACCACGTTCAGAAGTAGAACCTTGTAGTCTCCAGTCAAGCTGACGCTTCCCATATTGAAATCCTGGTGTGCTTCTCGATTAGTTGACCGGTTCAACTCAAACGTGGCGAAGGAAAAGCGATCCCCTCCAGAGTCGCTGCGGGGAAAGGTTCGGGTCAGCCTATCCTCTCCCGCGAGCACAACACATGAAAACCCTCGATGAGAGTTTTCGGAATCTAAGCAACGATGCCCGAGCAGGATATCTTTACCGATCGGGAGGCGTCCGATCGTCACACGAACATGAGAATGTAGGCAAAAGACAAGCAGCTAGCGAAGGCTGACACAAAACTCGCCACTTCCGGATATTCAACCGCAGACCGGTACACTGAGGACCAGCTCGAAGATCCTGTCCGAGGAGTAGTAACTGATCTTTATCTCATCGAAATCATCCGAGCAGCAATGTCGCGTTCTAGAGCTCTGGCTCAACGATAATTGCCATCCCTGTCAGAAATTCCCGTGAGCGGCTTCAGGGGACGGACACGAAGCCACCGTTTAACAGCCTTATGGTCTCCGGAGGAATTTACCTAGCAGCACGAGTAGGAAGAGCCGTCTCGGAAACACGTTCCACATCTGGCGAGAAACGCTGACCCATCGTCAGAATAAAACTGTTAAGTGGTGTCTTCCGCGTCTGCCAATTATTTATCGAATACGGCTTTACGTCGACCGTTCGATTCCGTACGCCAATCGCTGAGGGACGTTCCGCGCGAATACGTGATACCACCGAGAAACATAAACGCTGACGTTGCTCCCCGCTCCTCTCTTCCCCGAGGTTCTTGCCATCGATTACTGAAGAATTCGTGAGACTCTTTCGAGTATCGAGGGGCTGCGCTAAGAAACCGAATCATCGCGAGAATACTTCGCTGGTTTCGTTACCGATCGATACGACGGCAGGCGACCTCGACTGAAGTCTGACTTCCGGGGGAATACTTATTTGATCATGATTCGTGGTACAGCGGAAAACGCCTTGGAGCAGAGCTCCCCGCCTCCCATGGAATGAGAATCGCCCCGCAGTCACGACTTATTCTCTATTCACCTCATTCTGACCGGGCTCTCGACACCCGCTAGGATCTACGGAACGGAGCTCACAGATACTTCGGATCATAGTTGATTATTCGATTACCGCGAATCCTAGTCGGTGAGATGATCGTCTCGTAGAAATGTTTCGGAGACAAGAACCCGCTAAGGGTATGTCGTGGGGAGTCGGGCATATGTAGATGCTCAGATCTAGAGCTCCCTCTCGAGCATTCATGCTTCTGCAACGAGGCTCCAGGTCTCAAGATGAGTATAGGAACTGATTCTTCTCTAGCTTCACGCGATGGCCGCGGGCCTGGTTTCAAACTAGCACACCTAGAAGTCATTTCGTCAACCCCTTCAAAGGCTGCGCCTCCCAACTTGACTTTCTCCTCCATGATTCCCGATCCCACAGGTCCGCGCAGATAGGCGGAGGGTCGGAAGCCGGAAATGCTACCTGGAAGAAGTTGGCTCCCACCATGGCCTGGTCGGGGAGCGCGTTTCCTTGAAAACGCTCCTGAGCAACTGTGTTTCTCCCTTCCCAAGCTGGATGCTGAAGTCCCTCCGCGATAGCATACATGCGGGACACCATCCCGCAGCTCGGGGCCGCCAACCCCTCCGCAGAGCCGGTCCTGGGAGCGAAAGGTATAAAATGGCTGCCTCCTGATATTTGGAGGGGCGTTCCAAAATCATACTCAAGCATCCTGAGGATATTCTCGGGGTGAATTTGCTATTCCGTTCGTATATATGCCAAATTCATATGGCAGCTCAATCGTATGTAAGCCGCAGCTGATCGACTCCAGGAAAACTCGATCGGAACACCGCGACCGAGACCGACAACTTCTGAGAAGCACGTGATCCCGGTGAATAGTAAGTTGCGAGAATCCGTCCAGAATGAGACAGCATTTTTTCGCGCCCTAGAACGTTGGCAAAGACGGACCTTCGAAAAATTGGGCGTCCTCTCATTCGCTTGCAGAGTGTCAACGGATATGCTGGAGCTGCTCATCGACGAGGAGTCGAGGGATCCGAGATTCATCGGTAACCCATTTGTAGATTCTCCGCGCTATGTGCTGGGAATTTCGGCGATCTACCTCAGTTTCATATTCCTCATCGGACCCCGCTTCATGCGGGATAAGAAGCCGCTCAACGTCAAGCCGTGGATTCGAGTTTTCAATACATATCAGATCCTTGCGAACATTTTCGTAGTCATCAGTATGAGTTACTTGGCGTTCTACAAGCTGAAGTTCTCCTTGATATGCGAACCACCCGATACACGTATGGATGTCGACAGTCTCCGACTGCATACGATTGGATATTATTATCTTCTTGTGAGATTCACGGACTATATGGACACAGTGTTTTTTGTCCTCGCAAAAAAACAATCTCACGTCACATTCCTCCATGTCTATCATCACCTCTGTGTCTGTCTGAATGGATGGCTCTATATGAGACAGGGTAAGTAGGTGATTCTAGGGAGAGCGAGACCCAGTCTCTCATGTATGAAAAATGCATTGAACTACTCGATGCCGGTGATGACTCAATTTTGACAGGTATGAATAGGGCTGGGAATCCATCACGGAATTCACGGTCGCGCCGAAAGCCGTGAATTTTCCTTCATCCTGTGGTGCCGTGAATTTTTTTTCACTCTTCTGCGAGATGTTTCCCGACCTCTAGGAGCTGTCTCCACGAGGAGATGAGGATTCCACTATCGGAAATAGAACCTGGCGTTAGAGAGATGCCGAAAAAAGGGTCATCAGCCCAATAGTATCCCCTACCCGGCATTCCCAAGGTCGAAAATTCACGGCACCGTGAATTTTCGGGAAAAGTGCCGCGATGAATTCCCAGCCCTAAGTATGACGTATCACCGATCCATCTATCAAGGATCGCTATTACCATAGGAACATAGGATTGATTCCGTTGTGGTTTCCAGGCTGGGCAAACATCGGAGCGCTGGGTGGGTTGATAAACGCCTGCATTCACACAATCATGTACATATACTTCTTGATGGCAACCTTCCCACATCTCAAGAAGCACCTGTGGTGGAAGAAGTATCTCACACAACTTCAAATGGCTCAGTTTATCGCGATGATATCTCAATTCGTGGTCGTTTACTCAAGAGAAGACCATTGCGGGTACCCGAAGGCCGTTTTATTGAATGGTAAAATACTCGGGGAAAATACCATTGTTTTCCTTGCAGAATGAGACCCTGAGCGCCCTGAGTTCTTAATTGGATCTATTCGATTCCAGGCATAGTGAACGTATTCATATTATTCTCCCTGTTCGTGGCTTTCTACATCAAAACATATATCCGCAGAAGTCGGCAACCACAGCAACCTCGCGCGAGCTCTAACGGAATTTCTCGCAAACGACGATAAGCACAGCGAGCCGGGGATCGTGCCTGATCCATCGTCGACGGCTCGCAAGCTCATTCCTCAATCGAGGAACATATTATTCTCTGCGCAATAGTTCTCTGTGTATTCGAATTTTTTGTAGGATTTTGTACAATCAATATAAACTCTCGCCAAAGCTTTGGAGCGTGACTCAAGTTTAGTTCTGACTTTTCCTTCGAATATTTTGGCGTGTCACCGGTGTAACTTCTACTGTGGCGACATTGCAACATTAGCGGTGATTACAGCGTGCCTGGCGACGACCTGTTCTAAGAATGAGGGATACCGCGCGGCGGAATATCGCAAAAGGTATCCGCGAGCTAATGAGAATCTCAAAGCCGGTTCATCCTGGCATAAATTCGATTAATGAGAAACATCGTCGGGAGCGGCTCCAGTATCGCCCCATCGGGCGACTTTCGATCGGAGAAAGGTAGTTTCCGCTCTCTCTGATCTATCCGAACTTTTCCCACCGGGAGCTCCTCGAAACTTAGAGCAAGCTAATCGAACGACCGCTCGGGAACCGATCTGCGCGCGGATTCGAATTGTATCAGACTCCCCCAAAAGATTGGTCCGAGGAATCTGACCCCCCGGAAAGCGACAGCTTTCGAAATACCGTCTCTGTGATCCCAAGCGCCAATGCGACCGTTCCAGGTACACTTCTAGAATCTAGATGAGGCAATGCTCAGGCATGTGCGAGTTCACAGTCCCAGTGACGGAGCTGACTGAGTCTGGCCCTCCCTTCCCTGCAAAACTGCACGAGTCAGTGAAATCCCCCTGCTCCCCGGTCCGCAACACGGGCTCGGGACTTCCGAAGCTCCGTCATTCGATGCCCTGTTTCCTTCCATGTCCCAGCTCCGAATCTGTCCCCCGGCCGCCGCGTCTCCAGAAGCAGCTCCAGCGAGGAGCGTCGGAGAAGGAGCGAGCGTCATTTTCGCGGACGGCGCGGCGCTGGTTCACTGGCATAGAGGGCATTTTTCCGCTGAAAATAGAGGAAAATTTCCGCGGGGGACGAAAAACGCACATCGAAAGTAGACTTTTCATTCCTTGTGCTTGTGATTGCCTCGTGATTCCTTTGGCTCGTGCTATAGGAATAATTCAACTCTCCTCCTTTTTCTGCCGCGAGTCAACAATCGGGCGAATCCCAATATCCATGTTCGATCGTTCAGGGACGATTCGCTGAGGAGGGAATTTCCGATCCGACGTCTGGCTCATGCTCGTGCCCTCGGGACCTCGGAGCCAAGATCGAGAAAATTGCGTGGAAATTTAACCTGAATCGGAACTAGGGCTTTTCCTCGGAGATATCAAAGAGCGAACCTTCCCTTGACAATCCATGAAGCAGACAGGACGGACAAGAGGGACGCGTCCTCTTATATCGCAGCTTATTGATCGAGTCCAGTCAAACTTCAGCGGGTCTCCAACTCTCCCCGCTCCTCGGATGCTCGGCCCCAGAGAGATGAGCAGCGATTATCAGCAGGGTCGAGAGAATAATTCCGAGAATCTCTCGCGAGACAGACTCGCTGCGATGTTCAGGCATTGAGTGTTGGTTTTTGTGGGATGTTCCCAAATCATTCATGGTACATATTCAAGAAAACGCGACGAGACGTGGAAAACGTTTTATATAGCAACAATCAAATATACTTAAACCTATCACAATCCAACGAGCAGTGGATAACTACATAATATCGTCTAGGAGCTGATGAGGAATCAGCGTCAATCTTTTCCATGGCACAACTCACAACATTCAGTGGAATTCCCCGGAACAATTATATGGTCGAATTTTTCGCTGAGGATCACTATCACGAGAACCCGTAGATCTATTCGATACGAGTCCTTCCCTAGGAGCGCCCTGATGGACGTATAGAACATGCACATCCAGAGGAATCGGCATTCGCGACAACTGCACTAACACTATTTACACGAGGAACAGAAGTATTTCGGACAACGGGCGGGCTGGCTGGATTGGTGGGTGGCAGGCTTCTTCTCCGGAGAGAGCAGGAGCGTCTGAATGATTCCGCTAGAGCCCGAACTAGATGCGGAGTGGAACTCGGAGCGCGGGCTCCTCCTGGATCCCAAGTCTGCGGTTTGGTCGCCCTCATTCCGTACACTTGCTTAAGGGCTCGCACGTTTGTCCCTGCAAGTCAACGACAACAGCTGCGCCATACAGGCTATTATTTAAGCAGCAGCTTTTTTCTTAATGTACGCTTGGATGTCTCTTGTCAACGGCACCCTGCCGAGACCGGCATTGGCGGTACCGCCGACGCCATCTAAGTACGAGAAAGCTGTTTGAGCGAAACCCTTCGACTGGGGCACGCGGAAAACGCGGTTATCGCGGGGCTCGTTGTTCATTGAGGGGAACATCAAAGGCATGAAGAATGGTTTCGGATGGGGTTCGTGGTGGAGACTGGCCTTCTGGAACGTATTCCGCAGAGCTGGCGGGGTTGGGAGCACGGCCTGCTGGAATGACAATGTCTTTGAGTTTCCACGCTCATGATCGATCGTCTCCGAGTGGAATTATCGAGCTCGAGACATCTCAGAAGAGATCAAGCGCTTCCCATGACTCACCTCATAATGATGCGGCAGACCGAACAGGCGTGTTGGCGCGAAGTGCGACGTCAAACCCCGGCTCGCTTCCTGATTTCCGACCGCTCCATTTTTCAAAAGTCCGTGCACTGCTTGCTATGAGCGCAGAGTCATAGATTAGCGATAAGAGCGAAATTATCCGTCGAAATACGGAATCGTCGTGATGAACCGTATGCGAAGCGAAGCTTACCTGATGGTGACGCGGCTGCCCGAAGTGCTGGTCCGGAACTTGGATGGGACTTGCTTTGATCGTGAATTGCCTGGAAGATCTTTGAGGTCGTGCGTTTGCGGTCTTGGTGCCGGTAATCCTCGTGGGCGGAGGACCTCGATGAAGAAGATGCTGATGTACGTGCTTGGCGAAGTATGGTCGGTACTCAAATTCCAGTGGTTGACCACGGCTCGCTTCGAGGTTGTCCTGAGGCGATATAGACAGAGTCTGCATTCAGATTCGAGTCGCTGCCATCTCTCGCGTCCGATTCGCAATGCTCCGATGCAGCATATATTTTTAGGAAAATCAAATCGAAGGGTGTCATTCGAATACACGAACCTTCGTGGCGGAATTGTGCGCCTCATGGCTGAGCATCTGATACGTCGGTCCTGCGTTGCCTGTGCTCTCATGATCGGAGTGCTGGTCAGGATAATTGTGACTTCCGTGGTGACCCGGACCTACGTCATCATGCATTTGCACAGAGATTTTCGCCTTTGGCAGAGGAACGTGGGACAACAAAACGTCATCCGAAGGTTCTTCCTCCTAGAAATCCCAACACGGCTAATAAGATTTTGTTGGAGCGTTTGGGGGATACTTCATTTTGAGCATAATTCATGAATCGTAAGTTGGTCAATCCTTTATCATTCAAGCAGATTTCGGACCTTGGTTTGCTGTTGGCTGTGATGTTCGTATTGGGACGGCAACGCGTGGTGATAGGGTGCGTACTGACGCTGCGACTCTTTGTCGTTTTCCTTTTTCTCTGACGAGTCATGCAGGTAAACATAGCGCAAACCACTGAAACACATGTCCCGGTGAAATTAGTCCGGCGGGGGAGGGACGATATCTTGGAGGAGCCGACACAGTCATTCAACTACAATGACTGACTTCCTATCAATCACCGCGATATTAATCCTGCTTCGAAATATCGTCATGCCCCGAACGAGCTTTCGGTGCTGTATCAATAAAGGGGAGCAGTATTGAGGGATTTTTTTTACCCCGTGTCTTGCTGGTCGTGCTGGCTCTCCGCGGTTTGGGCCTGCACGAATCGCTCGTTCTTGGCCCCTGCGGCGTGGTCATGATTCGGAGTATAAGGATTGTTGTTCACGAATGATCGGTGCTCGGACGTGGGATGATAGGGGTTCTGAGGTTGTTCTCTCGATTGATGGTTGCGATATTCATTTTGGTCTTGCAGGGAATGATGACGGTGGTTCGCATCGTGATTGATATTACCAGCTCCGGTATTTGAGAACAAAAACTGTGGATGTGACACCTGATGCTCGCCCCCGTACATGGGTGGTTCAGCTCTGCTGTGGTCCAGTTCTGCAATCGAAAAACGCTGTAACCTCATTCCATGGAACGAGCAGAGTAGTCTATCGGCTGAAGCGGTGAGCATCGGCAGGGCAATGGGTGCTAGAGACCCCGTGCCTCATTTCTCGAAATCTCTAGAAACGATTTGAGTTGTATCTTCGATATGGGCCCCGAAGCGATGGTCTGACAAGTGATCGCAAGAACGACACCGCTCACTGATGGAGATCTTTTTTGCGAGCGGTCATTAATGGAGAACTAATAAGCTACTGATTTCGAGCAAGAGGTGCCGGTTCAAATTTCGAGGAAGAAAGTCCGTCGTTGACGTCTTGGTGAGTATTCGCCCCCGCTCATCATTCCGAAGACGATACGTGTGCCGGAAGGCGTGTCCCCCCGCTGGGCATTTTCCGCTAAGCGACTTGGATTCTTGATTTTTTCTTTTCTTTTTTTTGGAATTTCAAGACGACGCGCGCGTTGAATTTGGCCGCATTGTTCGTCTTGTGTTAGCACAAGAAATGCCTCAGCGATAGTCAGGCACACGATCCGATAGTCTGAATCGGAATTATTCAGCTCTGGAATCACTCGAATCTAGTAATGGTCAAAATGCAGCCCGCCTAAATGTCATTTCAGTCGAGAAATGGAAGCTTTCAATCGTCGCTAAATTGCTGGAAGACGTCTTCCAGCCTGCCAGACCCGAGCAAGTTATAGTCACGAGAAACAGACAACGAGAGCCGGAATATTCCTGCTATGAGGTTGCTGGTCCAGGGGGAGGGGGGGCGGAACCCAAGGAAGACGTCTGGTCAGGGAACACAGACGTATGAGGCGCCAACCGGCTCCAGTATTCAGTATCCCAGATGTGCGCTAAGTCCACTGTGTTTGAGGTAGTTGGCACAAGATCGCCGTTCAAGAAAAATACAAGACCCGTTTTGCTATCAAACAATCACAGTCTTCCGTTTCGTGGTTTCCGAGCTCCGACTGAAACCTTTAGCTCCTCGGTTCAACGGTCACTGCAATTGTGAAGAGAGACAATGAACCGAGCAGTCCTGTTCAAATATAAAAAAGGAACTCAAGGTTTCAAGGTGGATGCTAGTACCTCGTTTGGAATGATCGAGTCAGTCCCTTCTCCTTCGGACCCCTTCTAACAAGCGGGCTGAGACGCCAAGAACGATTTTTACAGCCTATATCTTTTTCCCGTAATTTTTTTTGCTGATGCCATCGCGTCCGTCTAATGAAGCACTACAACAACGAATGTCAACTACCAGTGCTAGCCCCACTCCCATCCGTTAGTGAGCAGTTGCCTCCACTGCGGGTCCGTCCACTCACCAGATGCCGATTTGGGATCGGCGAACGAGTGAAACTTGAAACCTCTTCCAAAAGATGTCTTGTGGACTCGTGAAGTGCTTTCCGCCACCATTGGTCTCCAAGGAGTGTTATCGTGTATATGGTAACTCAACGGAGACTTGATCCCGGTTTCCGAGGAATACTCTTCCGAAGAACGCGGAGGAGGCGGTTGGTGTCCCTGAAAATCAATCAAAGTGTCGCGTTTCATGAAAGCGATCGATTCGAGCGTCATTACGCAGTCGAGAACTCCGGCTCATTTCGCCGGTCAGACTTGTGGACCGTGACGAAATTCGCTCCCGAATCGAGAAGAGAGAAAACGAGTCCCCGAAAGTTCTTCCAAACCCAACTTTTTGAGACGCCCAAGTGTCCAATGTGTCCATCTACGGCGCTCGATACACAAACCGGAATATGAGCCGAAACCGCGACAGGCACTTATTCAGTCTGCGCGAACACCGCCGGGGTCTCTATCACCCCGTTCAATTTATTCCAAGTGTTAAAATAATCGAGCGCGTTCATATATCACGGGGTGGAATATGGATTCTATATTCGACGGTGGAAGTTTCCCCGGAAGGTCAAGAGCCCACGGAGACGTTTGCCCGCGTCGAGTCGAGCATTTTGTTCGTCCAAATGCGAAGATATATAGGTTCCTCATGGCGCTTTCTCATGTCAAGAAAAACGACTCCATCCTGATAGAAAATGAAAAATACTCTCACTGGTTCACTGGGAAAACGCTCCAGCATGCGACTTCGACGCGCCGCGCCACAGTGAATTTATCATGTAAAAAAGTAGAGGAGAGTATCCCGAGCGGAGCATCGTCAGAATCCACAAAAATAATTCCGCCACAAAAAGACACGAAGATATTTTACAGTAGTCATGCGGTGAGGCGTTTACATGCCCGCCGCGGCGCGATGCGGTCACGGCGCCGGCGCTCGTTCGGAAAAAAACGTTCACTCACGCACTCACGCACGCCGTGTTTGTGGATGTTCTGACGGAACTGATTTCAGAATAGTTTGAGCGACGCGAAAAACAATAAATACTTTAAGAAACACAAAATCGAATGAAGGAATGTCTCAAACGGGTTCAAAGCCGCGATTCACGAGATTCCGAACCAGACATAGGTGTGAATGTTACGATGTGCTAAAACGCTGACAATGGCACTCGTTGCCCAAAATATGATGATGATCTGGAACGGAAAATTCGAATCATAAACTATTATGAGCGTTCGCTGCCGGTCAACGATCTTTTTGAACAATCACCTGTCCGTGTATGTATATGATCGCGTAACAAATGCAGCTTACAAGTGACGGCGCTTTAAGGCGTTACCACAAAGCAACTTTCTCCTTGTTTCGTTTCGCTTGTTTTCCAAAAAAAAAACGAAATTCAATTCGAGCCGCAACGAACTGTCGAGACAGAAGACCAATAATTTTCAATTGGGAATACGCGAAGCAATCTGATAGGGCGTCCGCTCGCATCGAGCGAATGACGGGCGGATTTAGGAGAAAATATCCGATTTCGCGACTCTCCGTAGGGGCACGACGTCTGAGACTCTAATTCTGTCCGATTACAATTATATGATCAGTAAATAAGAATGCAGGCCTCCGTAAGGCAGATTGTCCAACCTCAGTATACAGCTCACTCCCGTTCACCGCGAGCGGCACCTCGATTCTCTTGTCGCATGATCACACGTCTTTTCCCAACTTCGACGAGTCCAACCGTCCGAAGCCGAGACCGTCGCCACAGCCAATAAAACCGGCGTGAGAAAATTGACCGTTTGCCCACCGACGGTGCTCACAAGAGGACGACGATGCCGTGAAGGTCCTACCATAGCATTTGCCTGACTGAGTACCGAGGGGAAACGAATGCGATCGGAAAACACGGTCCAACCAGAATGGTTGCTCGATAGAAACTTCGATCCGGCCAGGCCGTCACCAGATCACGGTCGCAGCGATGTTATCGTTCGGGGAAGTTTCTTGTGCAACAACAATGACGCTGAGACCATTATTCCCGAGACACTTAATAGAAGAAGAGTGTGATCATTAAAGACTCGGGTGACAATTTAAACAGGTATTCTAAATGAGGGGAAAGGCGTCGTCCCCGCGCAATCGAGGGAGAAGGATTGTCTCCCGATGATTCATTTCCCCTGGCTAAGGGATCCAGGGAAGAAAATGATTCCAATATTCCGGCCAGTCGGGATTCCCCCTGGTCCATGCTACAACTTCGGCCATGGGACAAGAATCGTTGCGCGGAATTGTAGGAGACTTCATTGCGGGCGAAGAGCCCTTGATGGTGCTCTTCTAGTTCATCAGAGCACTTCTCGATCGCTTTCGACTATTCCATCGAATCATCATGATAATCGTAAATTAATCGAGTCATCCAGCCTAGACCCGCCGGTGAGTGAATTCAAGATTTGTGACAATTGAGGCTTCCGCCTGAGCGTTCAAAGCTTCCTCTCTGTAATGACCAGATTTAAAAAATAATGGTAGCTATCCGCTACTAGATATCCGATACTATATTGTGAATCAATGAACGAAGAGTGTGACAATGCGGAAAGGATAACGCAGCCCTATGACCGCAGACAACGACCGAATAGATTAAGAACGGAATCAGAAACATCTGAGGTCAAATGGCGAGGTAAGTTGTACGATCGGTGCAGGCTTCCACGGTGGTTCCGTATGGATGTTGTTAAAAAGGCTCCATTGTATTCAGAGCGAGCAACGAGCTTAAACGTTTTAATTGTCCGTTTGTATCCAAAACGTCAACCCGTGAGAAAAGCCGGCTCGCTTCATGTCGCAGTGCCCGCTGGTGAGACAGTATTCCACACCTGAATCGCACGATTCATGAGCTAGGTATAGGCTCCAGCCGGGGAACAATGAGCCGTCGGACCGCCTCACCGTTTCTGCTGCCGCTGCTGCCAACGACGACGATCCCCAATATCATGCCCAGATTCCGAGCGACCAATTTATATGCGGAATATTTCGGCAAGCCCTAGTCAGCGAGTTTTCTTCGTCCGACAGACCCGCAAGTTTCCTTCACAGCCGGAACCGCGGAAATTCAGGAGAGCGCGATTAGTTAAGAAAAAACTCATTGTCAAGTTTATTGCCATTCGGAATATCGGAAAATTTCCATACGGGGAACGTGAGCGTGAAATCGCGAATTTCGATTCGTCTATACAGCTCAAAACTACCATTGATGAAATTGCGGTCGTTGAAGGGCGGATAGAGATGCGATTTAAGAAGGGGAACACAAATTGGCGGAAATCTCTTCAGTATGGCACGCGACCGGACAACTTTCGCCATTGTTGGTGGCCATCAAAAATTCTAATTTGATTCCCTTCGACGATGATGGCGATGAAGACCACGGCTACTGCTCTTACGACAACCGTTCACCACATTCCATAGCGGTTAGAAACTTATGCGGTCAAAACGCGTTTCCGTGCTGAATAAAAAAAAAACAGCTTGAAACTGTAGTAGCGGCCAGCTCGTGCGGCTGACGTGCTCGCGAGCTACTTGGGGAGTGTCGGTCAGCAATTGTCATCCGACAGCTATTAGGCGTTTATCCGAGTCTTCCCCGTTACAATCACTTCACCGTGTCCGCGTTGAAGCCTGTGCTCCTTTCTGGCTCTAACATGGAACGGAGCGATCAGATTCCCGCCGCCAAAGGATCGATTGTCTGGACCGGGTGTCCGCTCGTCATCCATCTGTGTAATGTTCCGTACTGATATTTATATCCTTCTCGTAAGGGCTCAGTGGTATCTCTGCCTGGAGGAGCGACGGAGGCATTCAGCCGGCGAGACATTGGGCGTTTTTTGGAAGCGACAGATTTTTTCACAGGATAACCCGGCAGCAGCTGAGAGAACATAAACAATCGAACACTGGAACACGAGGAGTCGTTCGCAATATCGAACGAAGCCACTTGGTCGCTCCCAAGTGGCCCCCGTGCGGTACGCAACGACGCCCACGAGCGAATCGGATGGAACTTCGCACAGCTATTCTCCGCTGATACCGATCGGAATTCCGTTTGTCGCTTCAAGGATCCGGATTGAGGGAGCGGCGTCCTAATTTCTGGGAGAGGTTTTCCTCACAATCCGGTCGACTCTGGCCATGTCTGACGACAGGATGAACTTCTCCAGGAGCGAACCTCGTTAGCGGTGTCCGGAACCGATCAAACAATTAATGAAGGATATTGTTCACCGTTCGCTGATCGACTGATCACCAGCATGACCGCGCCAGTGATTGGAATCGCGAGGTTACATAAGTTGATTGGAATTGGACATTCCGCGCTACATAACGCTACCCACCCCCGAAGATGCGGGACTTTGCAGCTGAGACGAGCCGAGCCTCAACCTGAACGACTTGGGAAACGTCATGCCGCTGTCGACTATGACGAACCTCAACTCGCAAAACAGCAGCGAACGACGCTAACGCGCCTGAGTAGTTTGTTAATTTTTTGAACAGCCGAACGGCTTGCGTCGCGCCTTCACATTTGAGAAGTCGTTCTTCGTCTTATAAGCGACCGACGCCACCGTGAAAGTGACTGCGCTTGATGTCCACAATCCACAAAGCTGACGGCCGAAGGAGCGCGTGTCTTCGCATGCACTGATCATTTATCTGATTGTGCGCTTCATGAGTCCATCGTCTCAAACGTCAACAGACTCTTTCATCTTCTGCTCCGTCATCAAACGCGTTATTCATACTTCGGTGCCGCAACGGTTGTCGAAATGAGAAATCTCCTGATTACTCACTCGTATTTCGCGTCGAGTTTCACGGGGGCGCATTCTATAAAATTCACGGCTGTTGATGCAATTCGCATTCTCCAGTGCCAATGTGTGACCATCAGTCATGGCAGAATAAATCGTGGAACAAAGACCAAACGGAAAGTGTGAGCGCGCAAGAACGCTACCAGATAGGACTCAGAGCCTATAGAAGGCATGACGATTGCGTAATGCGTTCGTTTCAATTTTCAAGGGAATTTGAGGTCTCTTCGACGAGCACGCAATCGGTTCCGGCCAATGAATAAGGTGGTATGGTCTGATAGAAATCTTCCAATGAGAAACCATGTCGCGTTTTCCGGACCAAGTAGCATGGAGGTGGCTCTAGGTCTTAATTCACAGAAACCTCCGGCATTCTCCCCGGAAAGAACGTGAACGCCTTCTACGTTTCGTGAGAAGCCCCGCTTACAATAATGCTCCTGATTGAATTAATACATGTATACTCATGCTCCTGAGGTCTGCGAATGTCGCTCGGGGCACTCCGGTCAGAAGAATCTTGGGAATGCGGAGTAAGATACGCCGTATCCATTGAGCTCTGCCTTCATGTTCAATTCAGCGCTACTGAGCCCTTGCATTCTATGCGCAATAGATAAGCTCGGATTAATCTGTCTCCCTGACCTCCTAACAGTCCGCATTGCTTATCTGACGCGCCTACCAAACTGAGTCAGTATCTTCGAGATACAATCTAGCCCACTCAGTACTCAGAGAGTCGCTCCGCTCCATGTGCTACATTACAGTCATCCCATTCTACCAATGGAGCTCGACAACCGAAGATTCGGTTGAGAGAAAATCCCTACTGAATAATTAATATAGGGCCGCATCCCAGATACTTTGCATTCATACCATTCGCATCAGACGGAGCTCGACTGCAGCATCTCGAGGGCACAGCTCCTGAGGAGTACCGTGGCTTGATCCCAGTCTATTCGGTCGCCAGGAAGGTGGGAGGCCCGAACATGAGAAACTACACTGAGTGATGAGCTCCTCATAATCGTAAAATCCCATTGAGATTCAGCACTCTGATTCACCCCTGGGACTCCCGGACTTGAAGGAAGATATTAAACTAGAATCGGATCCAGGAGGATTAGATAATCAAGAAATTAATGCTGAATGTTTGATTTCATCCCATGTAGGAAGATGGAAACGAATTGTGAGAAATTCCCTAGTAGAATTCTCGGCCGACTCGTCTCTCGATACTTGGATGGACGTCATCGTCATAAGATCCAGAAAGTTCCCCTACAGGCAAAACGCTGTTGTATCTTGTCGGGGTCGAGTCGAGGTAGCATTTCGCATTTTGGAATGATAGAGCTTTTGAAGGATTCATTCGGTCAACCTCGGAGGTCCGAGGTTCCATCCGAATCTGCGGATTTCGACTGTTCAGAGACAATGGAACTTGACTATCGGAACATTAATCGGAAACATCAGATGCAGGAGCAGGGATCATTTCCCCGGCACCGCGAATAGCCGAGAGCGATACAGCGATTCCTCGAGGAAAAACCATCGGAGGTCCGGTTGCGCTCCTCTGACTCATGCGATCGGAAAAATCAGCTTGATGAACGATTTCCAAGTTGAAGCTACATTCCAAAACAGCCTGCTTGTACTGGAAGGCTGGGATTGCCGTCGAATGGTTTGCGATCGATTCAAATCTGCTCTCATGTCTAGACAAGAGGAAATAGCTCGAAGTCTAGGCTTGGTCTGCCAGGTTCGCCACAGAGAGCCTATCGCAAGGGTCAGTCAGGGGTAATCTTGGCGAGACTCCCCAATAATCCTTTGTCTGGATGGCAGCTTCTTCGATACTCATTGTATACCCCGAGGGGAGGCTCGGTCAAGGGAAAAAGAAGGACTCTAGCCCGGGGAGCCAAGGGGGCCCTCCGTCCGGGGACTTGAGCAGGTTGGATCAAGGGGAATTGAGTAATGAGGATCATACTCACATATTGCTCGTTCTCCTCGTGTCGGCTCTCCTGAGCTTCAAGACGGTAACCTCCATCGGGTGCCTTCTGTTTGAGGGCCACTGAAGACAAGACACAGTTCACAGCACAGAACACAATGAAGACGGACACATGCATCTGTAACCAGAAGCAATGTCCAGTTAGTGAGCTGAGATCATTTTGTTCGAAGGCGATTTCTCATTTGTATCAGAAGCGATGCAAATTAATTCGTGTACTATGGCGCGGCGCCCGGCACGATCGCCGCCGCAAGCGGACGGAAGCATGAAAACGAGATGTTTTTTACATCTACTACCGCCGGGAGCCAACAAATCACCGGCGTAAATTGAGGCGCAAAAGGCAAAGTTCACAAGTCTCGCGGTCTAGAAAAAGAGCGGGCAACATAAACAGGAATCATGCAAATGAAGCATGAACATTATCAAGTACAGGCCGGGGTAGCTTCCGCCAAATGTATCTTGATCGAACAGCAGCCACTTCCACGAGCTGAACTTCTGTGATCCCGTCGATTCACGAGTTCACGGAAGAACCGAAAGCCCGAACAGATTCGTGTAGTATCCCTGCAGTACACATGCCCAGCCGCACTCGAAGCCCGGCGTCCACACCTATTCGCAGATCAGTCAGCGAGTCCGAAAATCGAAGCCAGCACAGACATCAGATGCCCAGGAATGAAATCAAAAACACCACGGAGCTTCGTTCATCTACAAGCAAAAATGTGATCACCTCAAAGCACCTGGATCTTCGTCCACAACACAATTGAGTCTCCGAAGTCCGCGCGGTCGGAGTCATCCTGACTTACGGTTTCCCTCGCCGACGCGCGGCAAGGGTTTCGGTAGGCAACCGAAAACTTGCTCCTCACGCAGAAGCGATCCCGAATAGTGTCATCTTTCGCTCTCGCTGCCCCGAACTGTTATCGCGATTAGAAGATGTAACTCTTCGGTAGCAGAAGCAAATCATCGGAAATAATTAAATCTATAAGCGGTCCGAGCGCGGGTCACGAAACACGACCTGGGCTTCGACTCCGAAAATTGTAACTAGATAAATTGCAGCGTCGGAATCTGCTGTCCAGCGACCACAGTGCTGACGACCCCTCCGGGAGAATGTTCTGGTTCCTATTCTGTGTCTATCTCGACAGACCCTGTCACCATCGTCGGCAATGTTGAACTGACCCCTGAAATTAAAGCCTCGCTTCCGTTTCTTAATGAAGCCTGAAACCGAAGCGCGAGTCGGCAGTCATTTGGAGGAATTCCGAGCGTTTCCGTTTCTGCCGTCACGTGTGAACGATTCGGGAACTCGGGATCCCGGACTGAAACATAATTTCTCTCAATTCCCACACCCACGTCCAAATCGAAGCATTCCATGGCGACTTTCTCTTCCCTCCGGGACTCTCGACGGTCGCATCGTGGTCCAGGCATGAGTGACCGAATAAAAATGAAAGCAAGCATAGACAAAATGAGCTGGGCCACCCATTCTTGCTCACCTAATAGAATGCGACCATTCTGACGGTTACCCAACTTGATGGGAAAAAAACAGCAAGGAGGAATGTCCGTCGGTACCGGACACAACAAGAAGGAGGGGAGAAATGTTGACACGGAGCATTTTAAATCGACGGAAGATGCCGAAAACGTTTCACTCTCCGCCCTAAGCAGATGAGCGGTAGGATCTGGAGTGAAGTTCCATAAAACATGAGACATCGCTGCAGCTATCGCGAAACCGGGGGTTTTCGAGGTCAAGGAGTTGGGGCAATCCTGAGAGCCTGGATCATGAGCTCGCAATTTTTCGGCTGGGAAGTCATGAAGATACGGCGACATTCCAGGGGCGCATATTGCGCAGCAGAGGGCAGTAGCTTCCATTTACCTCCTGCTGCGAATTGAGATACCTATCCGGCGGAGCTTCTTACCATGAGAGTTCTTCGTCGTGGAGGGCAGCGGCTTCCGAAGTCCCAGTCCAGCGGGGGATCTGGACCCCTTGTGTCGTCTCTGTTACTCATGATGTATTCTGGCATGGGTCGGTGCAGTTTCCAGAAGCTTACTTTGTTGGTTCGTTCCTCTCCGTAGCGAGGAACGAACGTGAGGTACGCACGTGATCGTTGACGAGTAGACTCTATCCTCTGCGTTGAATTGCTTGCGATGCCACCTGGTACCACCTCAGATTTATTCAGGGACCCTATCGACGGCTTTCTTTCCTTGCTCGGACCGGCGCCGGGGAACTAGGCAAGTTGGCTCCCTCCGTCAAAGGCGCATTTGGCCACACTCTCGGTGTCGTGTCTCGAGCCGACTATCTACTCGGTCTATCGCTTGATTCCGCTTTCGAGTCCCCAAATCAGCGATTAAATCTGGCGCTCAGGATCGCAAGGGTGTTTGTCCCAACGTGGACTCTTCGTTGTATGCTAGATGACGTCTGGAGGCGAGGAAACATGATTCCAATGAGAAATTCCAAGGATTCGGACGCAGCTTCCTCTCATATCCCCGCTTCGCTCCATCGACTTCCGTCGGATCGGGCCCTGAATTTACGACTGAACGAAAGATCCTTTCTAGAAATGCTTGAACCCCGGTTCGTTGGCTCCGACGACCAGAACGATTTATTGTCAGAGCAGTAACACATCTCATAATCAGTCATCGTCTACAAGAGTGGGGGTGGTCCGCAAGCCTAACGAAAATGAGACTTGTTCGCGTATATTTGTTTCCTCTACGAATGAGCATTCAGCAAGAAGAGAACAGATGTATATTGCAGAGCAACATCTGCTGATTGTCTTTACCCTACAGCTCCGAACTGGCAGACATTGCGGGTTGTTCGACAAAGCGCCGCTGTCTTCATCACAACCTCCATCACGTGAAAGCGGGGCGACGTAGACACAATCAATGACGGTGAACCACGCCATAGTTCTTCTCCTCGAGGCACGCGATTACCAAACCCGATCATCGTCTCGTTGACATCTGGAACTTCTGCGTGTGAAATCCAATCATCGCCGTATGAAGCAAAGGTCGGCATCCGGAAGCTGATCGGGAGAAGTCGCACGCTTCGATTCTCTCCTCCGTGCCCGCGAGTACATCGAGGGTACCTAATGCCTGCTCCCTCACTCTCGGTCTAGCTGCTTTAGCATGCCTCGATCTTCTAGGGCAGTGGTTCCCAACCTTTTTTTCTCGTGGAACCCCTGGGGGCTCCCCAGGGGCTCCATAGAGGTTCCACGGGTAGACTTTGGGGCTCCATGGAATCGTCGATGGAACCCAAGGGTTCCATGGAACCCCGGTTGGGAACCACTGTTCTAGGGTGATTCAAATTTTGTTCGAGGAGTTGAGATTCTTCAGATTTTCGTTCATCGAAGACTCCCATACGAATAATGCTGAGCATTGACTTCAGAATATCCCTTGTACCCGAAAGCGTCCGAGTGTCTCTTCCTTCGACAGCGCGTGGTAGTGTCTACCTCAATGAACGAGCGAGGCACACCTCACACGAGCGTTTATCGCTTGATCAAACACTGGCAGACAAACACGTTCAGTTTGTTGTATGGAGGCCCGGCTCCGGATAACGAAGACTACTTGCCACGAGGAAGGCGGAAATCAGAAAACAATCGATAAGAATCGATGGAACATCCGAGAAAAAATCACGCGGAACCTCAGGGAGCCAAGAACGGAGACAGCAGGGATTCGATCCAGTACGGTCCAGAGAAGAATTCAGACTCGGAATTCCATATTGTCTCGTCTCATGCTCCTTATCATCGCGATTCGCGCGCGTTCCTGTTGTGAATTTTCTGACGACTATCCCGGGACGCCCTGCCGCGAAGCTCTGAACATTGTTACCTGCTTGAAGTCAATCTTGAGGTAAAATCTCGAGGAGGCGCCTGTCCCCCTATAAATTCATAGCGACATAAAAGACATGTCTCCTCCACCGCGCTACCCAGTCGGCAGTTTGAATGAGATGCATGTGAATATTCTCCAATCTGACATCAGGTACTTCGAAGAAAGATACAAACGAGCTACGCGTGCACTCATCAAGATGCACTGTACGAGAAGCACACGATCGCCCGTGCGAAAAACGTCAGCGCCGCCTCCATCTTTTTTTGGACCAAATGTAGAAACGACAAACCGTCTTTGGGTGATTTCCTCGGCGCGGAACAAATCCCTGCTCGCCGATGAGCCCGACATCAGAGTGGGATATGTGCGGATCTTGTGGTGCATCGTTACACAGCTGGCTCCCAGTGGGAGCTTCTCAATGACGGCGAAGCAAAATAAATCATTTTGTCTGATCTTTAGACATAATGGTGATAATTTCCAGGATTGCTTTACGCGTATTTATCAGCGCGAGCTGTCGATGAAAGCCGCGGCCGGGAAATTATTCGGTTTTGTTCCGTTTTCGTCCATGTACTGAGTACTTCATCAATCAAATGCCCGACCGTCTCCGAACAGGAAAAAGAGCGCCTGCTACTGCGAACTTTGGAACTCGCTGATATGGTGCAGGGTCAACGCGTGGACACGACTTGCTTATTCTCTTCAGTCGGCCTCCCCGCTCCCGTAGGTGAACACTTCTGATTCCGATACGTTGCCTCAGATCAGATTTTGAAACCCCATTCGATTATTCTTCGGCCGTTACGTCTTCATCACGGACATCAAAACGTTCAATCTATATTCTCCCAAAGTGCCGTGTCATCAAGCGCCCGCTGGCTGGTCGGCTTATGACAAAAACGACAACGGCATTCCCTAGCCGCCACCTCAAGCGACTCCTCAACGATAGTTCTATCATTTAGGCGACCAACAATGTGAGACGCTTCAGTTCCAAAGATTCGTCGAAATAATTCCATAGTATGATACCGTTGTCACCCGAAAGAAAGCTGACCAGCTGATCGACTGCCCGCTCTTCTAACGAATAGATGGACGGACGGATCGGCCAATGGAACGAGCGATTGATGAACGTCTTTGAACGAACAAGCGGCCAACCACAACCATGCCGCCTCCCCACGTTGAGAATAAGTGTTTAAAAAGTAGATATCTATCCTGACAAAAATGGTCCACAGAGAGGAATTCGCTTGTACAATAGAATGGAATGCTCTGCGACCCCTTCGCATCCTCGTTTTCCATTTGAGTTTCCACCGAAATCGCAGTCGTGCGACTAATCGTTCGCTTTTAACATTTCTGAAGCCGACGGCTTTCTGCTCCGTTGTTTTCTTCTGACTCCATCCCGCAGCGACGTCTCCAGGAATAGTCTCGATAATGAGTTTTCCTGATCGCCTCATCTTACCTAGTACTTGAGCGCGGGAATCGAGCAGATTCAGGCACGGTTCTGCTACCGACCATCTCACGCAGAAAGCGAAGACAGAAGCTCCTGTTTATTCTTCGAATAGGGGCCTTAAGGTGAATTTTCAAGAAAGTTTCGGCGCATCTGATTGTGAGCTTTCCGTAATGAATGCCCGTTACATTCTCTCCACAGCATTGTTGTGGTGGCAGTGTTGGCCGCAGCGACCACCACGGGGCTTGTTGCTGTCGCTCCAGCGAGCAGAAAGCAGGACCTAGAAAATTACAGGGAATAACAGGGCTTGGCGAGAGGCGAAACTCCAGCTCGCATTGATGATGGAGCCAATGACAAGGCTTCGGCTTGAGTCGCACAGGCGACCATTTCGCTCAGGCTGTGTGAGACAAGTCATTTATCGCTCCAAGTTCAGCCGCTGTAGTTGAGATCTCAATTTACGAAATACTGGGTCGCTCGCGAGTTATCCGAGTCATACGAATGAGTTGTCCTTGGTCTCCGAGAAAAACAAAACTCGTTCATTCATGCTACACACGACGACATCATAGGCAAGAAGAACGTTACGAGACGACTTCTAATAGCTAGAGCAAACGCAGAAAGGACGGATGAAGTCTCTTTTGTCATGAAAATCAGATGTCGTTGTTATGTAGATTCTCGGACGCGTGCCACAATACATTGGTGTTGGCTGTCTGGCTTTCCATAAATTCTAGTAGCGCGATGGGCCGGAGCTTCGACAGACACGAGAAGATATGTTGACGCAAGCCGGATCGGGGCGGCACACGGCAACTGTGCCGACTCGATTGAATTAGGATAATTGGGAATCTTCTTCTCCTTAATTCATTTTTTTCCTCATCAAAACATTGATCAGGTGAACCAACAAGGAGTTTCGATCACTATGGTCCGGTAAGGCGCGTAAACGAGAAAAAACCGTAAAACATAAATGCGGACAACAGCAAGCTGTAGTTGTTTCTGATCATTGCGGAGATAATTTCCGCTCATCCGAAGTCCGAAGTCGTGAAGGTCGTGAAGCGCGATGTAGGTGATTTCTTAACAGTCAACAGCGACGCTTCTAAGGAGACGAAACTGCGGCCGAAGAGAATATAATCAGGTGAAATCCGTAGCCAGCGACACATGTAAGTCTCGTAATCTGATCGACGAGGAAAATTAGCCGCGCTTCCATAGGATCATATGGATTCTTGCGGATCCGATCTGCACTGAATGACTGGCGTGCAGATACGAGGTATGGCATCTTGTTAGATTCCCGAATCATTTGATTTCAGGAACCATGTCCGTGGTGGCCAGGAACGTCAGAGCTCACCGTTTCAGGATTCGACGTCTCCCCAGAGGAATTCGTCGACGTGACTCCCCTTGAGCTTCCCCGTATCATTTTCTTCATCTGGCTCAGGGTATCCTATGATGCCTTGCTTCGTTCCGAGAGCGTCTGGTTCGTACCTCAAAAATACAAAAATGAGGCGTGTCCGTTGATGAGAACTTTCGCAGATTCTACGGGTAATTGAGCCTCCCAAATCTCGAAATGATCATACGACGAGGATCTGCATTTCTAGCGATAAATTCAAATCCTCTAGTCCACGGAAGTGAAGTTTTCAGGTGGAGCTCATCAGAATTGTTTGCGCTCACGAGCTCCACTGCTCTCTTAAATGAGCAAAAATGATGCGAAGACACGTTGCGCTGAATTGAAACCGAAGTATTGACACTTGCGTGGGAGACAATGGACGCATGACCGACAAACCACTCGAAATGAGCGGAACTGTCTCCGCGAGCTACATCTGGAGAAAATCTCCCAGAACGGGGGCATTGCGATAGGCTTCGCCGTCGTATCCTCACCAGTATTAGGGTGTTTGACAACAGCTTTTCATTTTTGAGCGTTGCTAGCTTCTGCTGCCGTCACCACAAGCATTAGCCTCAGAGCGGATAAAGTTCGGCTTTCTATTTTTGAAGTCGAACACAACACGAAATTCGCTCGACGCGCCGTTGCGAAACCGAGCGGCACCTCACAGTCATCGCTCGCCGTGGCTTATCCCCGGCTGGAGCAAAATTACTCTGATTTGATGTAAGTGATCACTGATCGCAATACCCTCACCGGAAACGCTCAATTCGAGATAGACAATGGAAGACTTTGTGTTTTCCACGATGCGAACCTCTCGATCGAATTTCTGGATCAGGCACCGCGTTGGGGGAAATCGTCGGCGTCATTAGCTCGATCGTGATTTCGGGCACTAATCAATTCAAGTCTTGCTCATTCACCACGTGAACATGACGAAGGTTCGTCCCGCCTCCGTATGCAACCAGGAAGAACACCACTGTATCTTGTTCTCAACAATTTCCTCATTAGTGAACGATTGTCTTAGCCGATGCGAATAATAACAGCAGGTACAGAGAAGAAGTGATATTGTACGGTATGATATCGGCTGCTGCCTCATATCAGTCCGCTTGTTATCATTGTTGCCTCGCGCGACGGGAAGCTCTATTACAACTGGGGCATACGGACGTAGGTATGCTAGAATAACAAATGAAAGAAGACCCGGGGTCACACCCGAACAAATAGCAATTTCGCGCGATGGTCTCCGACCGCGGTCGTTCAGTCAGCATCCAGCGAAGGTGGAGCTTGGGATGCCGCGCCGATAGAGTAATCTCCCGTACAGGATGGTTAAGCGTGTGGTGAGGATTCGCATAGAATCCGCGGGGAATCTCTCTTATCACGAAAAAGTGGGCCGTCAGCATCTCATGAGAGTGGAGGAAGATCTGCGAGACTCGGTTATCTCGAAAAATGCGAGTACCCCCTGAAGAGATACGGGAGCTTCGCCTCGTCCGGAATCAGCCGGTGGGTGGAGACTCTCTACTGGAGAGGGGATCCTACCTCTGGGGAGCATTACGATACGATCACCCGAAACTCGAAACTTTGGTCTATCGGGGGGCGTTCGATCAAGTATGTGATTGTGCCCATCTCCCTTCGATGGATGAATCGTTCCCCAACTACATTTTCAGATCCTTCAGAGTCAATTATCGAATCACCTAAATCGCCTCCTAATAGAGGTTCGACGAATCTCATCTTCCCGCTTTACACAGTAGCGAAGGAAATTCCCCCTGGCGTAATCCTACTCTGCCATGTCGTGGGAAGATCACCATCGATGAATCGCGTTTCTTGTTAGTTGTTCCATTAACCGAAGTCCTCTTCTCGTTTCCCTGACTGTTGATTTTTGTCAGTCGTCGAAATCGATAGAAATTTCGACTGGCGTTCATTGTGACGAGGATGGGATCGCGGTGGAATCGGTGGTCGGAAAAAATGTTGTATTTGACGAGGCTTGGCTCTGGAGCATGTGGTGAACTATTAGATCACAATTCAGATCGATATAGGCGCAACAACGGCTGTTGCCACCACCGCATTTACTGCTGTCGAAGAGCGAATCGCAATCGTGTTCCCCGTAAGTTTTGTTCATCGTTGTCGTCATCATCGTCGTGAGTGGCCCATCAAAGCATATAGAAGTCGAAGAAAATCGAGAGGGATTTTTTCCACCATCGCTGTCTCTGAATACGAGCGGACGGGCGATCGGAACAAAAAAAGCACAAAATACACGCTAAACGTAGAAATATCGAAGAAAGGAATTTGGATGGACACTTGCTGGGACGCTACTGCTGCTTCCACGGCCGCCGCAGCCCCCGGTGCCAAAGCGCCGCGAGAGAAGCGGACGGGCGGCGAATCAATAGACAAATGAAGCAACTGACGAATGAAGAGCTAGAAACCCGCGAACAGACGACCAGCATACCGCTCGATTCTAAGAGAACCACAGCAGTGGACAGACGGTTAGACTGGGTTTGAGAGTCGAGAGACAGGCAGACTTGGCTCTTTCGGCGACATTGGCCAGCTCAGCTCTCATAATGTTTCCGTACGTGTCCTGAAGATGTTCTCTCATCGAACTCGTGGAAAAATGACGCCGACGTCACGGCGGTGGCATTTACATGGTCGGCAGAATGATAAGGTCTTGGGCTCCGACTCCTTTCGAGGTCTCGATAACGGATTGAAGTTTTTTCATCCGCTCGCAAGCATGCTACATCGTTCTGCGAGAGCAAGAGGCAGGGATACGTGACCCCGCGGGGCTAATTGAGGCGTCTACCTAAATCGAAAGCGCAGATACTATCGCTTTTTCGGTCCGAGAGTCCGTGAGCCAGCTCACCCTCTCTTCTCGAGCTTCCTCAGAGTCTCTGACGCTTCCGGATGCGAGCGAGGCAGAGCCAATAAACAGATTGCGTGTGTGTACTGTTAAAAAAGGAACGAAGAATTTATTTACACAAATATCTGCGTCTTCTGTAAATCACTCCGATCGAATCTATACATGGACTGTAAGCAAATCTACAGCGTGATTCCAGTGCAGCTTCTCCAGTATTACATATCGCATGCTATATCGTGATCGCTATCCGCTCCTCTCTGCCTCTTTCGAGGCCCCTACGATATGTTCTCCGATCATCTTCGCTTCTGAACTTAACGATCTCCATTTCCCTAGTCGGCTCGGGGCGCCTCAGAGACTCTCGATGACGCCATACCTTTATACTGTCGGCAAGATTGAGTGGTGTCAAGAGAGAACCGAATAGACTGTGAGCTGGGAATCTGAGGTGACACGCTTTCACCGAAGAACAGGAATGCTGAAGATTCGGAATGTGATATCGAGAGAGAGGCTCGAGGAATTTTAGCCATATCGGAGACGGGAAGTTCTCCGACGAAACGGCCGCGAGAAAATATAACGGTTGCGGCCGAACGTTTGCAATGAGAAGAAGAATAATTCTCCCAAGAACAGGGTGAGGCTACGCGAATTCCGAGATGCTGCGAGCAACAGAATGTTCGGTCTTTCTGAGAACTCCACTCGTGATGTAGTACTTAGTAACCGAGCGTTGCGACGCCCGTAGTTTCACAATGAAAAATGCGGAACCGCGTTCGGTTCGACGTCATTACGGCGATACGCGTCAACTCAATCAGAGATGACACCATGCAACTTTGATCTCTATTTTGTACTCTACAGATTCCTCGCCAGAGCGGCGAGTATCCCATAAGGATAACTTGTTGGTGCCGGAGGCGTCCAGTGATTCTACGGATCCGCTAAGAACATCGACGTAGAACTGTTCCGCACAAAACCATTTTGACCTGGATAATAAAACCTCTGTCTCATCTCCGTAGAGCAACAAACGTCGCCAATCAATTAATATGCACGAGTGAACTTTGATAATAACAGTTTCTGCCGAACGTGTGGTTAACAAGTTAACAAGTCCGTGCGTATAGCTGGACGTCAATGTGCCCCGTCGTCAAACGATATGATTTTCGGTCGATCCTAAACTTATCGAAGTCGCATGAATAATATCTTCCCATATTGTTACACGATGATGTATAAGTGGGTCTTTCCGTATACATGGATATCCCAGGCCAACACTCAGGCACGGTAATGACAGCTGTAGCCTCTGTTGAGAAGGGGAGCGATCATAACCGAACCCGCTAACACTGTAAATTCTCTAAACTCAATTTTATAGAAAAAGTGGAAGACTTTTCGTTCTCATCGAACGGTGCTTGTTATTAGATGCTCGGTTGTTTGTTTGCCCCTTTGTCGATGGGCTGCTTGATTCTATCATTCCTTGAACGCCCACATGGTCTCATCATCCGCCCGAGGCGTCTGACTGACCTTGCTTCACTCCATCTTCATAGAGCATGTCTGCATATATATACTGTCTATCATCTTCAGTAAATAATAAAGTCTATTGTCGATATGGGGGTTCCCCAAATCATTGAACTCATGGATCGATTAACTAGAGATATGATAAATACATTTGGATCCGTTCATAATATTGGATGTAATATTAGTTCATTGGTATTTCTCATCTCCGAACAAGCACACCGAACGCACCAGAGGGCATACGGGCACCTTCAGGGCCCCGAAGCCCCCGTCTCTCTGGTTCCCCGACTTTCCGGCCTGGTTTCCTCTCTTGACACCTCGGTCCGGGAAGCTCAATCTAGTTTTGCTTCATGTTCCATTAAGTTAAAATAGTGTCGTACCACCGGAGCTCGAACAACACGTACCTGATAAACTCCCGAAAGCTGGTATTTCATTCGAATACCTATCCCCTATCAATGACTTCTCGGCGGATCGTGTGTTGATCGAATCGGAAAAAAACTAGACTTCTTCCTGATCTTGGCTCTTGTTCGAGGAATCGTTTCACTGTGCCTGGGAACGAGCCCGCAGAGACTGGGACTCCGATTGCAAAACTCGTCCTGGCTCCTCGATACGGAAGACATCGAAAGTGCTGATTGTACACCCGACTTCAAACTCAAGGGCTAATCGAATCTTAGGAGCCAAGCCCTGGCGGACATACAGACCTGATTTCCCATCTCGAGAGTCGGTTTCCCCGGATCTTCCTGAGATTTTCTGCAATATTTGTCGTCTTCAAGGAGGGCTAGAATGAGATGAGAGTCCTCGTAGTGCCTGAAAGCATCGGCTTCCTGATGGATTTTTCGAATCCGAGCGCTTCTTGAAATTAATCATCCTCATCAACCCGATCACGAATCGATTCCGTAATCAGAATGCCTCGACCTACGGATAACATTACCATAACGAGTTTTCCCCTTTTTGACCGTGACGCGTGCACTCTTTTTCAGCGCTCGCCCGCTCGTTTGCGTATGATATTCACCCTCTCGCATTCGGCTCTACATCCGATTACAAACAGCCAGTTACCCTCAAACTCATCATCATTTTGATGATGACTCTATGATCGGTTAAGACTTTATATGTACATGACATGCAGCTCGATACGCTCAAGAATGATTATTCTTGGAATCATTTCAAAAGAAATAGTCTTTCTGTCCCTGAATATTCTATGTATAGTGATTGAGTGGATGCTCTACCTGAGAAGAGCACCCTGGAAGAACAGCAGATCCGTTTGACAACACATCCCAGTTGATCGTGTAGTTGAGTCGAGTTGAAATGCGATGGCAGCTTCGAAGGTTGTCAAGAGACGATGGTATCGATGGTATCATATTAATGTCGGTGTCCCCGCGTTGATGGTGAGGCTTCATCATTCTCGATGTCAATGAGGCTGTCGTTGACAAAAAGGTTGTTGTTGGTTTCGCCCTCCGGATGGATGATGCCTCCGAAAGGACACGCCGAGGAGTTGTTTCACGATGTTCGAAGGCCGCTGCATCCCAAGCTCACTCAACACGCATTCACTCAGTCGTTGGCATTAGAATAATCGGTCGGTCACTTCCTCCTGTAGACAGAGCTTGAGCAGGCTTCTCTAGCCGGCCCGCTTCCTTAGGGAGCTCGAAAGCCTCTTTTCCTTCTCTGTGGATAGTGATGATGATCATGATCGGAACGAGCATCGATCATCTTTCTCTCTCTCGAGGCTGGGAGTCCCCTTCCTGAGGTTAGGGTATACGAGAATGTCCGACGCTAGTAGCTGTGGCACCATTGGTGTACAGTTCGGTCATCCGTATTTGTTATTTGATTCGAGCACTTGCGCACCGGTACGACTCGGCGACGAGAATCTTATTATTCTTACACGCGGGAAGCTTTGATTGATTTGGAAGACATCGATAAGATTATACACTCATTGGGCGGGGAGCATGCTCCGGGTGTTGCTGTCAAGCGCGCTCCCGGGGAGCCGTCTGTCGACCACAGCAACGCAAGTGCTCTCACTTTGCGGCATTTATGTCAGTCTTTGTTCACGTAAGGCGTTCATGATAATCTAGGAACGAACGAATTTTAAAATTTTTGTTAGCTATACGAACAGCTGGCTACCAGTCCCGAAGCGGGTCTACGTTGAGCAATGTCACCAGCTACGATTCGTCTTGGTACAAGACAACTAACACTGCTACACTCTCTGGAGAACTGTGTCATCGATAATGGTGGTACGTGGAACGTGTTCCAATAACGATGCCGACGAGGCGAGCGGCCTGTTTGTCCGCTAGTCGGTCACGGTTCATTCGGTGCACTCCAGAGAAGTGCGGCGTCAATTACGTGCAGTACGGCATCTCATCATAGCGTGTGTAGACCTACACACGTCATAGCTACCGGTGATAATCGAACGTCGATGGTCGGTTCCAGTTTCTGAACGACCCGCGTCGCAATATGCGCTCCCTCACATCGAGCATGCATCGGGAGAAGTAGTGATAATCTCAAAGTAGAAGGACTTGTGTGATGACAGGTAGTGGTGATATCGGTAGAAATGTCTCATGACATTCCATGTTGAGATCGTTACCAATCGGGGTGCTTGATTATGTAATTTCAGCTCATCACGTATACCTATGCGAAATCAGTTTTTATATCCTAAGGGCATATTCATGGGCCGTATTCCCCTGCTTCGATTTGCGTTTTCGCGGTCAGCTGTTAATGCTGTCTCTGCTTCGAATTTTGTTCTTTGAGAGCTGGTTGGCTCAGGCTGAGGTTCCAATATTACCGATTTTTGGTAAGGATTTCTTCAAACGAGGCCGATGCTCGTTGACCTGATTCGATCTGAGTTACGCGGTCTGTAGATCTCCTGCCCACTGTGCCCGCTGAAGAAACGGTTGCCAAAAGCTGCCTATCGGATTTTTTTCTTTTGAATGACTGATTCCGAGTCATGTGTGATGGAGAGCAAACCCTTGACAGAACATGTGGTTACCGATAGGGATGATAAAGGCAGCTCGAAGGCTCGCCTGCCTTTGGATTCGAGCAGGCTTGCATCATACGTCCCGCATGCAGGACCTTACTGGACCCGTCTGAGGTTTGATATTGACTTTTCAAACTTAATGTTGAGCATATTCTTGACTTGAGACTGTAGAGAACGATAGGAATTCTCAATCGGAATACATGGCGAGGTCTTTCTATTCGAGGCGTGCCAGAGAAAAAATTGCGATGGCTTGGAATCTCATGGTACGATTGAGGCACAGAGTGGAGACGAATTCGCCCAACAGAGGGAATAAACAACAACAACGCTCCCGAAAAAGTCAGGATCCATGGGAGTGAGGCAGCTTTTTCGTCGAGCTCACTTTTGGAAACATCACCCGGGTGATAAGCGAGGAGTACTGTATCTCCAGGGTGGAAAATAAGCCGGTATCATCCAACCAGACGGATTGACAGGTCCAGGACGATCCAGGCGACCACGAAAGCAAAGGGGATCCACGAACACTAATGGAGCACAGTGGGTTCTGCGTACTTGACGTCGGAGATCCTCATGTAGATAACCCAGTACATCAGGTTGAAGCAGACGAAGCAAACGGGGAATACGACTCGAGAATATTTATCAATGTCACTCGGATTGACCCCGCAAAGCTTGTTCGGGTTCTTCAGGAGGACCGACTCCACAGCCGGGCTCAGGGCTCCTCCGACGATGCTGCCTTCCGGAGACGTCGAAGCCTTGCGTGAAATCTTCGAATCGCATCGACTCAGTCTATGCTCGTCCTGAAAGACAAACAGTGACGGTTGGATATCAGAGCGAGCTGCTCCCTAATAATTGAGGACTATAGCACCGAAGAGGGCGATCGGAGCCCATTCCTGTCATTGGCTCCGGTTCGGCGAGAAATTCAGCCGGTCGACCTAATATTCGTCCCCACACGACGTTCGCGTCTCACAAGCGACCGAGTTTTTCGGTTCGGGGACCGACGGTCCGAACATCTGCTCGGCCGGCCATCCCGGAGAAGAATGCCAATATGTCGCTCGTTTGTTAGCTGTCCTCCCCGTGGCGGACCCTATTCGGTGCACGGTTGGGAGGAACCAAGGCCATGACCCACGTAGCCGATCCGACAAACGGACGGACATACCTACAAACTACAAGATGGGACCGTTCGCCGCTCGGCCGGTCGACTCAGCGGCAGCCCGCCCGCCCATCGCGAGGGAAGTCTGCGGAACATTGTCCGTAATTCGGGAAAGCTTCGGCGTAATATCGTTGTCTCTCTGCCATATGAGCTTCATGACATAAGATGGCCATGACAGAAGAACGAGAAGCGAGGCTAGAGGCCACCATTGCTTGTCTTGGCCACCGAGGGACATCGTTCAAATCTTCTTCCTTCGTTCCGACCGAGTTCGGACAAACGGAAGACACATCAATCGAATTTACGTACCATTGCCACCAGAGGGTTGATTATGGAGTTGTTAAGGTGGTCTGTCCGTCGTTCGCGTGGGTTGACGAGGTGAGGCATCGTTGCGTAGTGCGACGTCGGAGGCCCGTTGTGGTTGATCATGTTGTACGAGTTCATCATACTTGTTGGGTTATTACTCATGCTGTTCAACTGCTGGTGGTGTTTGCCGTTGATGGTGTTGTAGTAATTGTTAACGTTACGAGCTGAGCTCGAGGACAACTTGAGGTTGCCGTGTCCGATCTGCGTAGGTCTCCCAGGGTTCGAAGAGGAGTAGTATTCACTTCGGATTTGGTTCTCAATTTCATCCTGTGGATAAAGCGAATTTCTTTATGACAAAGCAGCATATCCCATGAACATCGATGCGAGCCTTGAGATCGATGAGAGAGATGTAGGTCTTCGGTTGAGCGCGTAGGTATTAAGTATAAACGGTCTATCGGATTTGGAGCGAGTCCACTAGCTTCGACATGAGCCACGACATCGCCCACCACGTAATGGTTTTCTCTGCCGGAGCTCTCTCTTCCCACATAGCCTCGGGGAGCCTGTTAGGCGCACGGGAAAATTCGATATCTGTCGACCAACAATTACGAGAGAGACCTCTTCGGAAGACCTCGCGGACACGCATCACACCTCAGAAGGTGAGTGAGCTCTTTAAGCTTGTTCGCTCTCAGACGGAATCTCTGAGCGACATTCTAGAAAGCTAGAGTATCAACCTGAACGGCTCGGCTCAAATGAATATGACAGCGAACAAAGAGACAGAAATGAGGTTCCGGGGAACTAATGATCGGAATTCGCCTTAATGGCTTCCTGTTGGCCCTCTGACCGTTGAGGCGCCGGGGCTAATTCTGATTACTTTCGAGCATGTTATATCGGCGCTGGCGGTCCATTTCCTTTTTTCCCGCGATCCGAGGCGGGGGAACATACGTAATCCTTCCGACGATTCGTGGAGAATATCTATGAGAGAATCGAGGCAGCGCTCTATACGTCGAGAGATAATGTGGAAATGTATGAGGATAGATTGGGCAGATCGAAAACCCAGGTAGTATCTTATAACCTACTGGTCATTGTTGCTGATAAGCACTGATAAACATAATCTACCAGAGAAATTCGCCAATCCCGCTCGAGGAGAACTCACCACTTTATCCTGGTTATTGTTTTTCGACTTTTCACTCGAGTGATGCTTGCCGTGCGGCTTTATGCTGCCGCTGTTCAAATCGAGGTGTTTCCCGCTTTCCCGGCCCCCATGATGAACGGACTTTGGCGCAGATGCGATGTGAAGTTTTCGCTCGTATCGCGGGTTATACGCGGGCATTGGAGCCGGGGCAGACGTCGCTCCACCGCCCCAAGGCGCTTGATTGAAGTTGAAGTTATAGTTCTTCGTTATCAAAGGATCGTGCTCCGGGCTCATTTCATCCATGCTGGGACCAAACTGCAAGGAAGAGAAAGTGCGTCGACTGTGAGCTAGACCGCCAGCCAGATCGACTCGCGCAGTGTCGATTACAGTGTTCTCTAATATTAGTGTTTCGTGTGACTCTTTACTCGAGCAACATGTGACGCCTCTCAATATGAGAAGTATAAGAGGCCCTTCGCAAGTCGCTCGCCGAATCGTTTATGATCGATCTTCCGCGCGACATGTTGCGGAACGAGAAACTCGGCCTTCCATGCTGCGATGGCATACTGCTTATTAGCTCTTCGCGGAATTTCTTTCTCCAGCGACTCGGAAGGCCAGACGCAGAAGGAATCACAGTGACACGATCTTAAACCATGGCACAGTCGCGGTTGGAGTCTCGAGCACAAGATTCTCACGAAGAGGTTTTCCCAAGAAAATCGGCAACCGCTCCGATAGTAGCGGACAAGAGCTCGATAGTGAATCATGTAGGTGATCGATGGGACTATCCAGAGACGATAAAGTAATGAAGTCTGTAGGTAGAATCGTTCGGAAAGATCAACGTGTAGCATTTTTCAAGTTCAATTATTTAACTCTATTAATCAATTTTACGGTGATTCAATTCTTCCTTACCTGGCGCATCACCCGTTGCGTTCGCTTCCTGTCCTGGAACCGGGCCAGCTGTTGCGCCCTGGATTTTCTCATGGCAACTCTTTTCCCAAGATATCCAACGGCTGCGTATTCCAGGAGTGAAGCAAACACCTGCAAATTGATCGTAGCGAAGGTTTCAGATTACCGAAAGGACCGGACGGACCGCCATGGCGTGAGCGCGACGGCGCTGCTGCTACTTGTACGTTCTACTGCACTTGTAACCTGATACTGGCGGAAAGTCGGCGGGCCGCCTCCCGGGAAACATGAACTCGAGAGTCTCTTCGGCCGGCCTCCTTCCCAGAAAAGTCGACCATGAAAATGATGTCGTCTGGGTAGAACTAACCAATACGCTGAACAGATTGATAATAATCGTCTGTGTCTCAATTTTCCTCTCCCGATTTCCGTTCCGCTGCACCTCACTATCGCCCCGTCGGTGTCGGGGCTGGCGAGCGAATTCCAACAGCGGTGTCTCGGAATTTTCACTCAAGGTCCGGATCCTCTTTTTTCATGAGCTCTGAACATTCCTCCGGACGCTCTCAACTTCAGTGCGGTGAAATTCCTAATGTTGCCTCAGAAAAAAGCTGAACATCGGCGCTACTCACTCGACGTTTTATTCGCGTCCGATGTGCAGTTTTTTCGCTCCAGAATCGCGGCCGAGAGCGCAATTCTCTCATGAAGCAGAGAAAACCGATGGAGCCATTGAATCGGCACAATTCTATTCCATCGAGACCAGCCCGAATTTGGACAGCGGAATCGATATCGTTTGAGCGAATTTCATTCGCGAGATTCTCGTGGACACCCTGACGCGACATCGCGACGCAGACGCAAACCGTTGGTCTTGCCACGATATGGAGAATCGATTCTCAACAGCGAACCCTCTTAACACGCCTGAGGTGAGCGAGTATCTCTCCTCGCAGGGGTTTTTATCTGTCCGAAGACTCCCGACCTGTGAGTTCCTCAGCCTAACTGATCCACGTCACTGGACGTGCGAGCAACCGGGCCGTCGTCAGCGATTTTTCCCGTGAATCGTCGCAGAGGGATCGTCCTCCGCGTAGAGCTTTTTTTCCCGTCTCCGGAAACGAACTCGCCGGCGGCAAGCACGCCGAAGGAGCAGGCGTTGCTCGTGACTTCATACGAGCTCCCGCTTTTCCGTGCGGAGCGATCACTTCAATTGCCGAAGCTTTTCGGTATCGGTATCCGATGACGGAGAAGCCAACCGTCGCCGATGTTCGAGGATCCATTCAACTCTGGCGAGACAAACGCTGATTCCTGGCTCTCGCGAGCCTTTCCCCGGGATCCAGCGGCTTATTTTCGGCGTCGCGCGGTGGTAACATCTGATGGCTTCATCTGCGCAGCCCGCCAATGGAGAGGCGGCATGTCAGACAACTCTGAAGGTCGCGCTTCTTCGAAGCTCTGAAGGCCACGTCAGTCCGAAATCACCGCCTCGGAACCTCTACGTAGAGCGCAACGAGTGGTGAAGTATTCCCGCAAAGAAAAGTTCAATAATTGCCTATCCATCGCATGAGATGCGATTTCACTCACCATCACGAAACATGTTCCTAAGTAGACATCAATCGATTTAACATAAGAAATTTTTGGAAGCTGGGAGTTTGTGCTGGACATCAATGTGGTCATGGTGAGCACAGTCATTACTCCCAGTGCGACTCGTGCCGGAGTGGCGTTCCGATGGAGCCAGAATGATACCTTGAAGAAATTATGAGCTCTAATTGAGGGTCGCGCTTCCTGATGACATCTACTGTCCGATAAACGACCCCGTGAAAAAAACGCGTTTGTATCCCGGATGCGGGCGTCGAGGACAGCTCTCCGATCTCCTCACGCAAGAAAAAACGCTGTCGGGCTCACGAGGGCGTTTCGGAGGTTCTCCGGCTGAGGGATTCCGGAACTCACCCATGAGATGACGACGATCAAACCGGCAGGAACATATATTTGAATGAGGTAGTATCCCATCGAGCGGACAAAACGTATTTCGCAGATGAGTCGCGAATAGTTTCCCGTCGATAGAGAGATTTCAGACGCTTTTTGTACATGACCTTGGATTTTGAATTGAGGCAGCTGAACCTCTTCTGAAATCCCGACGCTCTTGGCTCCATCACGCCATGAGTACCGGATGTCGCTCATTGTGTAACCAACTGGAAATAAATGAAGATTGAGAGACGTTAGATAAAAACCCCGTTCCGAGAGAAATGATGCAGGCTGGTGACCCTCCACCCGAGTCTCTAAATCCTGAGTGATTACGATGGTGTCAGCGGAGACTCGACGCTCCCCGCCAGACTCGAGATGGCCGCGCGGTCTTTCTTTGGACATTATGGACAGGAGCACTCAAGCTTGAGGGGTGCTTGTTAAATCTTATGGCACTGATTTAGCTTTTATTGTCGTCAGTAATGGAAGCTCTTCCGATGTATATACAAGCTCCTGCCTCCCACGTTGACCTGGAATCTTCCGCCGTCGCACATGTCAGATTGCTCTTAAAGCTAGATCGGCTCGATAGCCTTTTCTTTTCAGGGATACTGTGCAGCTTCCGGACTGCCAAGGACCGTAAACGCGAGTTCACTGGAAATCGTATCATGGCTCTTCCGAGTAACACCGAATCCGCCACGTCACCTCTCCCGAAATCCCGTTTTAGAGAAACGGTCCTCTCCCGATCTTGAGTGGGACTTAGATCGAAATGTCCATGGATCCGACCTCGAAGCGGGACCGTCGAGCCCGCAATGTCGAAAATCGCGGCCTTCGATCAAGCGCTGAATTTGCGCAATCCACCGATTGGAACTCGCTAATTGTTTGAAGCCTCTTGGTAATCTCCTATTTCTCTTTGAACTTTGCTCGGATTGACAGGGAAAGGCCTTCCGTGAGATCTGAACTCCTCTGCGATAATAGGTATTCCTCGGGGCTCTGTTTGGAAACTTCTCAGAGAGATCTACCACTTGCGTATTCCCTTCTGGACAGCTCTGTCCGACCAAAGGATAATCGTGCGTTCGTGTACTTTGGAGGATGGAAACTCACAACTTTCAATTTCGATCGTACAGCTCTGTCGGTCCATGGGGAAATATCGGAGATCCATGGGACAGCTGGCTGTGACGGTTAACCTGGAACGAATCGCAAGGATGTGAGTAATTGAGCTATTCTGAGCGTCCACTGATTAGTCAGCCGTCGAGGCGGCTCCCGAAGTAGTCCGTCCTTTCAAAACTTCCGTTCCTCCGATCATCGTGCCTTTGATTCTTCGCGATGGAACGTCTGATGGCACGGCATGCCTCAAGCAGAGTCCAGGAGTAGGACTTCTCGGCGTTCCTCGTAATTGGCGAGACAAGAAAAATCGCTCACCTAATACTTCGATAAACGTCACCATCTGATCCGATTCTTAGGAAAGTGTTTGGGGTCGTAGCGATATGGAAATATGCGGTTTTCTCGTTGGCGAAGAACGTATCTGGCACCCAGATCTTCCCGGCCACCTCTGCGCCTACCGTCATTTGGCTGAGTTCATTTGTTCGAGGAAAAGACAATCTTTCGTCTCTCCACGACTGTCGGAAGTAAAAATCTGAGGTGAAATCCTGCAAAGAATTGGATTCGAGTTGGAAAAAAGTTCTAAGGCCTGAGAAGAGTACGGAAGTGATTCAGATGCGAGAAGAAAAAACGGCCAGACACCCCAAGTTCGTCAGAGCCCCGAATCGAGCCCCCGGAGACTTGAACGCCAGTCGGACGACGCGCGCGGACCAACGAAGCGAGGAATCAAGTGAGGAAGAGCCCCATGAGGGGATGTCTCAACGCGCATATCTTCATTGCTTTTCTCCATGACGCTATTTACACGGAGGTCCTGCAAGCTATCGTTCCCGATTCAGGGTACTTCAGACTACCGCCACCAGCGGGACCATCGACGCGAGGCGGGGAGGCGAGATGACTAAATGACACTATCCTCCTCCATAGCGACCTCCTTCCTTCGTCCTTCCTTCACTATTCTGTTGGCGTTCGCGAATCTCTAGGGTTCTACCAACGAAAATTCCTCGGTTTGTTTGCATGAGGAAATGGCACGCGCGACAACCACGCGGTGGCGGATGGTCCATTGGAGGTGATGTCGCGCGTGTGAGCGATTTCTCCGCAAAAAAGACGCCGAGAGCAAGCTGACCCGCACGTCGACTTCGCCCATCGAAATCCTTTATGGTTTATGCGGCAAGGTTGACCTCAGTTGAGGTCAGCGGTTTTCAGACGACGCTGACGGAGAGAAACTCCGAGAACATCGCCATCGATTGACGTTGGAGTTGATGGTGTGGATCGACGTCGTCGTCGCGGAATTACGTCGAACGTGTCGAACATACGACAGCGATCGTGAAGACTTAACGGACGAGCGACCGGTTTCCCCCGGCGCCACATAGACGACGACGGCGACGTTCTGTCCTCCGCGAGGCTCGCGGGTGCCGTCCACTCCTTCCTGGATTTCAGAGAGCCCTTACCGAAGCTTTGGACGTCGACAGTGAATGAGACGACGGGTGAGTGAGCGAGAGAGATCAACAACATAACTCAGCTCTCGGACACAACGTCCAGGGGAACTGCTTCCGTTTTCGTCTCCGTCCATCAGTAAGTCGTGGGAGCGTGCAGGCAATCAGCGCCATGACAGCGAGCTCAAGGTGGCAGGTGGGAGACCGTCACAACAAGTGACAAACAGTCAACTTCAGCGCAATTTGCTCGAGGGTCACCCTGTCCGCGAGAACCACACGAAGTTGCTCGTTGAGCACTCGCGCATTGTCGATGGACAACTCGGGCGACGTGCGGAGTCGTTGAAATTCGCTGCACGAGCGCTCGGGGAGTCTTCGCATCTTTCCGCGTTGGTTCGTACCAAGCACTCATTATTCCCGTTTACTCGACGCAATTACCCAGTAGCTTGAGAGCACTTACCATTTGAACTTCGGAGACGGCACTGATACTGACAATCTGCATGCTGACGCCTACTTTTACTGGGGGACCTGGAAATGCGGGAAACTTTAGCAACATGGAATTGCCCACATCGGTGTAGATACCGATCGCATTGATTATCAAGGAATTGACGATCATCTCTAACGAGAACGAGATTTATCCGGAACGATACTCCGCGGATCCTCCAACAGTCGAAATTAGCGTAGGATAGTCGTCGGCGAGTGCATGCATAATATTCAGAGCCGAGAGAATTTTCCAGTCCAGTGGATTTTTTCCCTACAGACCGACTCGAGCAGCCCGCCTGTCACCTCGGCAAGCTGTTAACGGCGGTGGTCTGCGTCGGGAATAATTACTCGTCCATGGAGAATGATCCTGGATCGTCGAACCGCGAATGGACGGGCGAATATCTTAGGTAGACAGCCCTCCCTCAGCCAAGTCAGGCTCAACGCATCCCTGGCAGCGGTTCAGGACCTCGAAATCGGCTGGGCGACCGACCCAGACGGATGAGAGTGGTTCTGAGCAGCCGACATGGGGGAATGGAGGTCTGGTAGCAGAGGTTATCCGAGCAAGAAGCTCATGACTCTCCGGGAATAGGAAAGCTCTGTGTGTTCCGAGGTCCTCCGACGCTCCCGACACATGAGCTGCCCACGAAGACCGAGCTGCGCGGAACGCGCGAACTCTCGGTAGCGAATTCGCAGGATGTCAGCGGTTTGTGTGGAGTTTGGGATTTTTCCAATCATTTACCACGGAACTCCCTACCCTCTCTCCCCTCACGAGGAGATTTCAAGCGCACAAAATCTTCTCCGACCGACGATCTGGACGCATTATCTGGTTTATCCCGCTCTGTGATTCAGTCCTCGAGCTGACGGAAGGGCTGGTTGGTCGTTCCGCCCGTCCGTCCGTCGACGTGGATGCGCTCGCCCTCCTTTGCGATCAAATTCGTCGGTCGAGAGGCAGAAGCCAGTCGAGAGGCCGTTCCAGAGTTTCTATACTGTAGCATCAATCCGCTACAGGCCGAGAGGAGTATTGATTATTGAATCGCCCCGCAATATAAGAAGCCAACAAGGTCGAATCCACTGAGTTCGGGTGTGCTCTATCGGGACAGACTAGACTCCAATCGACTGCTGAGCTCTTTTTGAACTACACCGACTGAGCGAAAGGGCTAGCGGACGTCCTTCGTCATGTCTCCCGCTGAAGGAAACTGTTACATCCAGCAATTCAACGAGGGCAAGCGCTCAAGGTCGCGGAGCGCCGCGCCTGGAGAGAGAGTTGCGAAACAATTTCAACACAATAGAGCTCCTCTATGTCTGCGTCGGAGTCGCTAGTGATTGCGACCCTGATACACCTTGTGCGCTTTACCAGTGCGTTTCCCTCTATCTTTGGCACACTTCCCTCCTATCTGTCTATCGTCTCTCGGGAGACGAAATTCCTGTGCTTCGCGCGTCAGCGTGTTCGCTCGCTCGCGTTTGAGGCCCGCTCCAGTGGTTCGGCGGATACACCTGCTCCGCTTCTACAGCTGCTATTAGTTATATAAGTGTAAACGCATGCAGCAGACCTAGCAGCAAAATAGGCAGCTGTTGCCATCGTAACTCCGTATAGTTTATGAGTGGAAGATACGAAGGAACCAGCAATCCCCGAAGATTTCTGTACCTGCACTACGTGCTCCCATTGTGCGATCCACTCTATTCCGCCCGGGATCTCGAGCACCGGTTCTTCGCTCCCTCCGTCAATCATTCGGATCATTCGATTATATCATAGATAGGGTATTTCAAGCCAGGTCTCGGAACTCGAGAGCTCAGGCCGGATTCATTCCACATCTTTCCACCGTTGTTATAGCGATTCGATTCCCCGCTCGGCGTCTGACGGCTGCATAGCAACGATTCCGCGAGCCATGAATCCTGGAGACGTGATCGGACGAAATTCGAGCTCAGGAGAGAAGAGAAACCTGAGACTAAGCTCGCCCGGCAGACTCGTCGACTCATGGAAACCCTTGTTACGATATCGGTCGTAAGAATTCCTCTAATGCCCCGTTCAGATTTAGCTACTGTAGCCTCGACGTGTTCAGGCTGCCGGCGCGGCGCTCGGTCGGCGACGTGTAAGGTTTTCGAAACTTTTTGCGCTGGAAATTTCCCAACCTCCGTCACTTGTCGCTTCCCTTTCCACTTTGTCTACGAGCACTTATCCCCGCTATTGTTATCGTTTCATTACGGCTCACGCTGTGTTGTTATACGAGGCTCCAATTTTAGGTCCCCCCGCCGGAAGACGACGCAGACATGATGACATACTTCAAGTACCCGCTAGTCTTCCAGAGCATAAGATCCATCTGAGCGAGTTAGATACAGCGATTCTTCACCGGAATCCATTCTCCGTTCTAGCGTCCGACAGAGTTTTCCCAGGGGTCTAACTGGGGACCTCGGGGTGAGAGGGGAAAAATTCTGGGAGCGTATGTCTGCCTTATAGGAATCGATGCTGTATAAATTCGAGCCTGCCACTTGATAGGAGCCAACAGTCACAACAATAAGGTTGAAAACAGCTGCAGAAACTCGAGTTTTTCCCTTCGGGCTTCTTCGAAGCCGCCTGGTGACTTTCAATGAATGCTCGCCTGCGAGACAGCAATGTTCAAGGCGGACTGGACTGAAGATCCTCGAGAGGTCTCGCAGCACAGTCAGGCCTTGGCAAGCTGCTTCACCATTCGACTGTCTCTAGGGAACAATCCACGCGGAACCCTGAAGGAAATGGCTCCGATGGAAACCGTTGGCCCTCGCCAATCATTCGGACGAGCTCCGCAGCCAGAGGAATCGCGGGCGTTTTTTCCCCGAAAATATGAAAAGTACGTATCCGCGTGAGAGCGTTTTCTCCGTGATCCAGTAGGTAATCTTTTTCGTAGTGTCAAGAGAAACTCGGTCGGAATCTACTGAGCGGAGATAGAGTTCAATGGCGTGACTCTCGCAGAAGTTTCTGAAAGTGCGGGCTCGCGGGAAGATAGCGTGAACCAGTCGACCGACCACGCAGCGACCGTCCAGCAAACTGCTTCAATTAGTGCTCGCAGGTGAACGGGGAATCACTCCGCCATGTTTCCCCGCCCGTCTGCAGACGGCCAGTGCAATCGGAGGTCATTACAGGATGCTTGGCATTACCCTGCTCGTCTTCCTGCTTGCGACAATAACCGGTCTGCCGGCTGGGGGAATGCTCGCGAGTCGGCGAGGGACATTTTGCGGCTAGTCACCTCCCGACTCAATTGGAAATCAAATGAGCGCGACTGGTAGGCTGTTCCTTGTCTCAGTCGCCGTATTTCTAATTTATGGAGAGAACTCCGGCAACATTCCGCTGTCTGTGCACTTGTGGAGCGACCTTGAAACGCAAACTACGCATCTCACGCGCAATAAAAAGTGGGACGTTAGGAAGATTCGGGTACCATAACGCTCTCCCCGAGACGAAATTCAGCAGCCCGTGATCAGCAAGCAAGTTTTCACGGTAAGAACTATGTCGCTGTCCTTGTCGCAGCAAATGGATGACATGCGAAATTGTCATTTTCAGGCGGAGCTCTCTGTTGCAGCTGGGCTCTCGGAGCCGCAATCGCGTCTACATCCTACAACCCGTCATGTCGTATATTCGAAGAGAATTTATGACGACAAAAGCGGGGCCCCCTGATTCCATTCAGCGTGATTCTAGCGACAGGTACGAGAGGAGGCAAGACCCAGTCCGTGGCGAATGCCCGCTCCCTTAGATCGACTCGACGGGAAACCCCTCATTCGAAGCAACAAGAGATCTTTGACCTCTCGACGCGGGAACGCGTCATGGGGAATCTTCCACTGGAAGATTCGGGGCGAATGATGGAAGAAAATGTTTCTCCTCTTACCTCCATAGTTTGGTCTGACTCGCTTGTCGTAGCCTTTCGTGAAAAACGAGTTGAGTATGTGCGTGATATTCTGACCGCGCTCCGTTTGCCTGTAAGCGAGATAATGATGCGGTGAGTTTCCTGAATCGTCCTCATCACGAGTCGGGATGATTCGAGGAATAAGTGATCTCCTTCATGTTCCCCTGTCCCTGTGCTTTTACGCAGCGATCGCTAGATGACGTGGGCTCCGAGGCCCCGATCACCGAGTCTGCAAACGGGGCTTCGAGTATCGGACTGCCGTCGAAGGAGTTAATTCTCGAGAGATTGCCTCCAGTGATCTCTGTACGGAAGCATAATCTGGTTGGAGTTGGAGTGAAACTGTTTCACACGAAAATAGTTCGCGGATGCATCCTTGCACGAGGCTTTCGACCGGATCGTCATCTGAAATCGCTCGAGAGTCATCCGAGTTTTTGGAGCGTGTGCTCGAAAGCCCGACTCCCATCGGACCTCAGTCGGACTAAAAGCGAAGAAGACTCCTCCGAGAACCGGTCGGGAGACGACGACCGAAAGCGGGGAAGGATATCTTTACTAATTGAGAGCATTGAGAGCATAAACGCAACAAGCTACGATTACTCTTCGGCGCTTGACTTGTGCCCCCTCCGTATCATTGCTCTTCGCCCTCTTAGGCGATATGAACGAAAAGCCTTCCCGCTAGCTATGCCTAACTTCGTTCGGCTCCCTCCCTTTCTTATTGTTCAGTTGCTTTCGAACGAACTCTTCTGCAACGACTTCCAGGAGCGAGAGGAGCGAAACCTTTCCGCGCGGATTCGGCCCCGCATCCTCGATGCTACTTCTGAAGCCGCTTCTCTCGCTCACCACCGGGGCCTTTCGACCGGCTCATAACGCAACCTCCATCCCTCTTCCCTTGATCCAACTCCGAAAAGGGCCCGCGGACGAGCCCTCAATCCTGCTGGACGCCATTCTCTGCACTCCAGCATTATTTCCAGCGGTAATCATAAGGCTGCTCAATCCTCCGCTTTGAGAGGAAAATTAATGGTCCTCTCGTGCATGTTTTCGTTTCCCTCCAATTCTCCCTGAATACGACGCCAGGCGTTGTCACCGCGAGGGTGATAATGAAAAGCAAACAAATATGGGAGGAGGTTTCGAAAGACTCCAGAAATCCGTCACGTCGAGCTCGTGAGCTAGATATAGGCGAAAAGTAAGCCGAGAGCATTCAATCGTTGACGACATGCCCGCAAAGATATATATATATACTAGCGCTCCCGGTCGCCGCTTCGCGGCGACTCGGTATCGCTGGACTCACTACACATGCGCTAGCTCCGAGTGCGCTGGCTCCGAGTGCGCTGGCTCCAAGTGCGCTGGCTCCAAGTGCGCTGGCTCCGAGTGCGCTGGCTTCGGGTGCGCTTGCTTTGGTCGCGCGTGCTCTTGGTGAGCGTCCCGTTTCCCTGCTTTCCCGGTTCCCTGCTTTCCCGTTTCCCCGCTTTCCCGGTTCCCCGCTTCCCGGTTCCCCGCTTCCCTGTTCCCCACTTCCCCGTTTCCCCGCCTCCACGTGCCCCCGCTTTTATTAGATATGTCCTCCGGAAAATCGAATTCCCGTCTTTCCCTTGATGAAATCTTCGATTCTCGGTGAGAGGACCACTCAAATCATTTTTTTATGGGGGGGAGGACCCATAACATGAGAACGACGACCCTCAGATGACCTTCCTGAAGCTCCCGGGAACCCACCCCTGAATTTTTGCGGCGATCGGTTCAGGCGTTAGTGAATTTTGCGAATTTCAGATTTTTCAATTTTTTTCCGAGTTTTCGTATTTTCGTGGGTGGAGCACTCAAATAATTTTTTTAAGGTAGAAGGACTCATCGCATCGGAGAACTGACCCCCCTATAACCACCGCTGGATCCCCCAGGTCACACTCCTGAATTTTCACGAAGATCGGTTCAGCCGTTTTCGAGTCTATAGGGTACCCCGGACAGACAAACAGACAGACAGACAGACAGACATACGTTTTTATATATCCCCCCAATATATAAAACGCTAAGTCTGTGTGTCACTCTGTCTGTCTGTAGACAAAAATCCTCACCGATTCCGACCAAAACGTCTGTGAAGCACGGACACCCCTCCCATTGCTTGAAAGCACATCACCAGCTCGAACCTCAGTTCGACACAGAAGTTATGCATCTATTCAAGAGGATCTACTTGATGATCTGGAAATTCCGCCCGATCTGCCGCCGCTGCCGTGACGCGGTCGCCCCTTGCGCTCGCGCTAATGCGACGGAGTTCCGTTCTGCCTGCGTTCGTTTTCTGCGCTATAGTAAATTTTCCATTTCTAGCATTCCGGGAATATTCCGAAGAGTACATTTTCCATTTCTAGCATTCCGGAAATATTCCAATTTTTACGGAGATATTCATAGGGGCTCATGGCCCATCCCGTCCGGAGTATCAGTTCGAACCCGATAATCCCTATGGAAATGACGGACAATTTTAGTTCTGCGCTCCGTCTCCTGTGCCGCCGTGGCGGCGCGGCCGTTTCCGTTGTGAGGCGCCAATGCGAGTCTACG
>NW_003805447.1:275403-341795 GCF_000255335.2 Galendromus occidentalis
AGTAGCAGCGCTCTCGGTGAACGGGTGAATTTTCGCGAGTGGATCTTCGATCTAGGTGGAGAATGATGAAAACTATGTAGCTCTTGACCCACTCGGGGATACCCGATGTAGGAAGAAGCGTTATATCCGTGTAACAGTTTTCCAGTCTTCCGTGTCTAGAATGTAGCACGTCCTAGATAGTTTCTCTCTCCTGGCTACGCGGGACTGTTATAGCTTCCTTGTCCGCTGTACTATAAAAGCATACGTCTATGTAATAAAGACACTATGGCTGGTTACTCAGGCTATCCTGGTTGCCGACTTCGCTTGACGTGTTCTCAACCGAAAATCCCGTGTATTTATTCAACATCGTGAATCCCTCCACACCGTATCTACCTCACAGCTGAATTTGACTGAGCATTCGACTAGTGGACCATCAAATTTCCAACAGAGCTCACGCTCAGAGCGAAAAGAATTTTTTTCTCTGGCGCCAGTAGGATCTTCTCTCTTTCCCTGTCGTTTGATCGCATAAAATCTTTCCACGGTCTGCCTCCCCTCATCTTTACTCAGCCATTTGCCTTTGTATACAGTCCCGTAAGTGCCGCTTGCGATCTCTGTCAAGTCTAAAAAGCCGACAACGGTCTGCTTTGGGCACTCATTCCTCTCGTATCGCTCTGCGAAAGTGGCTTCTGCCGATTCAAGGTCTCGGGAATAATTCTCTACGATGCTGGCCGTCCTCCTTCGTGTACGCATTACCATAGTTTTCTTATCCAATCAACATTCCGGATGTCGGTCTGAAAAATGTCCGATTTTTTAACTTTAATAAGCTCTAGGGGGCTCGTTGACCACTCTAATTGATGTAAAAAAGCCCGAGGAATGCAAGGGAACAAACTTTGAGGCGATCCGAGCAACGGTTAAGTTTCGGATCGAATAAACGATTTATATATAGTATTGTATTATTATTACATATTATGTTTCAAAATATATTTTATATACATTATTATATATATTTTTATATGTATATATATAATATAGAAATTACATATTTTTATTAATTATATAATATATACACCATTATATATTATATACAATATAATAAATGAAAATATACTCATGAGCAGCATCGAGCATCATCATTCATCATCCATCGTCAACAACAACGAAGTATGAAAAAATCCATCGTCAACAACAACGAAGTAGGGAAAAATCCATCGTCAACAACAACGAAGTAGGGAAAAATATAAAAAGTTATAAATAATAATATCATCTATAATAACAATAACAAAATATCTATACAATAAAATTAAAAATCCCCCCCATATATAAAACGCTAAGTCTGTGTGTCACTCTGTCTGTCTGTAGACAAAAATCCTCACCGATTCCGACCAAAACGTCTGTGAAGCACGGACCCCCCTCCCATTGCTTGAAAGCACATCACCAGCTCGAACCTCAGTTCGACACAGAAGTTATGCATCAATTCAAGAGGATCTACTTGATGATCTGGAAATTCCGCCCGATCTGCCGCCGCTGCCGTGACGCGGTCGCCCCTTGCGCTCGCGCTAATGCGACGGAGTTCCGTTCTGCCTGCGTTCGTTTTCTGCGCTATAGTAAATTTTCCATTTCTAGCATTCCGGGAATATTCCGAACAGTACATTTCCCATTTCTAGCATTCCGGGAATACTCCGAAGAGTACATTTTCCATTTCTAGCATTCCGGAAATATTCCAATTTTTACGGAGATATTCATAGGGGCTCATGGCCCATCCCGTCCGGAGTATCAGTTCGAACCCGATAATCCCTATGGAAATGACGGACAATTTTAGTTCTGCGCTCCGTCTCCTGTGCCGCCGCGGCGGCGCGGCCGTTTCCGTTGTGAGGCGCCAATGCGAGTCTACGCAGCAAGATAGGCTAGAGTTCAAGATTTGCTCGATCGATTGTTTGCTCATCTTGGGGGTTCAATTGACTGTTCGGAATAGCGTTCAAGACTTTTCCGGTTGTATAGTGATATCATCAGGATTATCTATGGCGGATTTTCATGACGAAGATTACGAGCCGACGAGTTTAAGAAACCGTCAGAAGGTGGTCAGTGCCAAAGTCCAACAACAAATAATTTTTCTCATGGAATTGATCGCATCGCGACAAACCGCCGCAATTCCTGATGGTGGATTTGCCGCTGCCTTCAACCTACGAATTCTCACCCGGGCCATGAGCTCGGGATTCCCGTTTGAGTCCACAATAAGGAGCGCGGCCGAAGGCCGCGTTCCCCAGGGCTGGTATAGATATATCTAGAGAGAATTCAGCAGAACATCGCCCGGCGTCGAAAACGAGCGCGGCAACACGAAGCCGAGTAGCACCTTGATTGTTGCGGGAGTGGTTTTCAAGACAACACCCGCTCTCAACGAGATAGGTTCCTCATTTCCGTCGTTGCATGCGGCCCGTCCAGGCTCCATCCCGGAAAAAGGATCAATCAACGATTCAAGAGGTTCGAGACTCGTGGTCCGTCGATACATCGGGCTCAAAACATCAGGCCGCTTTCTCGAATCAGCGCGTAGCTTCCGTTCGCGGGCTCGTTCCCGAGATCGGTCGAGGAACTCTTCGGTGACCGCCTGTGTATAGTTTCCGCAAGGGGCTTCAGCGGAGGGCTTGCGAAAGGAATTACCGTAAGAAGTTTCCATAGCGGCTTCCTGCAACGAGTTTCCGTAAGGGGGGATTTCTTCGCGGCATCTCCAGAGATCGCGAGCATACTCCGGCAGACTTCAGTGGGAATTTCGCGTCATGTTCAGACATAAAACATTTTCAAGGATTTGGCTGTTTGTGATCAAGGGTGTCCCCTCAGGACTGGGTGAGAGGCTCACAGACGCTGTCGTTCACACGCCGCAGTTATGAGCGCACATTTTGCCGGCACAGACTCACGCGATCGCTGGCTGCGTCTGATAACGAGCGCCTCCGCTCTCTCCTCTGAATGCCGATGTGACTCCGGACAATGTTTTGGAAAAACTCTATTACATGGAGTCTCACCATGACTTCCCCAACTCCATAGCCTAGGGTACCCATCGAGTTTGCGCGCCGACGGCGGTGGAGGCGCGGCGCGGAACACTCTTGCGACCGAATCTTGGAACGATCAACCGGGGATAGCGACAATGAGACTGAGTCTCGAAAGTTTCCCTCGCGCAGCGACCGGCGCATCGATCGGTTTGGCGAAGTTCCCGCGAAGTTCCGAACGAAGACGAATTGTGAATCGACGAGTTCGGCCTTCTTGTTAGCCTTTTTTTGACAGCTCGCAGCGTCTGTGTGCTGTTCGAACGACCGCCCTCCATCCACAATCAGAGTGATATGAGACGCAATCAGGAAGTAGCCGGAGGCATCCACCCCACTCGTTTAGCTTTAATTACGGCTGGCGGTGCGATGACTTCTTCATTCACTTCGGTGGCTGACTCCATCAGAGAGATCCTCGTGCTTCTGTGCGGAACGAGTGGCGAACGGGAAAAAGAGGAGTGCGACTACGATGATGAGCCGCCGAACGAAAAAGGGACAGATCCGCTCCTCCGCCACGAACCTAATGAGGTCATGGGTCGCTTGAGATCGTTAGAGTGAAAAAGAGTACGATTCTCAACAGATGAACTGCTTGCCAGACTGACTGACTGACTGACTGACTGACTGCTTGCTTCTCCTCAAAGGTTTCGCGTTCGCTCTCTGTGGTAGGGCGGCGGTGGCGGCGGCGGAACGTTTCCAGAGAGGAAAGTCACGTTCAGAGTCGGCGAAATTGGATACTTTCTTGCGCAATCGAAGGGAAACAGCATCGGGATGCCTAACAATGTCGTGCTATTGTAGTCGCCGTTATCGAATCCGCCGCGATCCCCTCTCGGATCATTCAATTGCCGCCGCCGCCGCCGCCGTCCAGCCGGAGCCGATGCGCATTCCAGGGAGATCTTGCCGCCGAGGATCTTGCCGTCGTTTCGACCATTGCGACTCGCTGAATCTCTTCCCTCCTCATTCCCTCCTTTCGTCCTCCGATGCGATCGGAGAGGTTTGTACTCAAGGCTCGATTCGATCCCGCTTCCCGATACAGAGGAGCGGCTCGGGAGAATGTGTGTGGGAATACCTAGAATCCCACGCCAGAAGACGGTGTAGAATCCTCGCGCGGGACCCTACGAGTCCGTGGCCACAAGGACCTCTAGCCAGGCTTTCTATCCGAGTCTGGCTCCATTCGAGCTGGAGGACCCAGAACGGAGTGAGAACGGCAGGCTCGAGCTATTGGATGACACTGAAGGATTCTTGACCTCCTCCTCCGAGATTTTTCCCGGCGCAGAATCCCTTGGAGGGTCATCCCATCCAACTAAGCAAGCGAGACCGACACAGTGAGCCGCGGAGGCCGTCTCGGCCACAACCGGGTGAGCGATCGTTCAACGAAGTGTACTCGCTCGGCAACAATCGCCGTCGAGAGGAATATACGGGGACCGGATGGAGGCGGACGAGGGAAGGATAATCGAGGAGACGGGGAATCTGGAGAGGGCTGATTGGCTGTCCAGCACGGCCTATTGGGAAACAATCGCTGATTGGCATGCAAGATGTTGAGGACAGAAATGCTTCTTCCTCCCAGAGGAATCCGACCAGAAAATGCCGAAAATGAAGGACGCGAACAAGCGGGGTGAGGAGAACAACACGAGAGATAGCGGTCGTCTGACTCCGATCGACAAGTCGGAGCGGCTTGCTGGGACGAGCTGCCCCGAATCGCATCGGAGCCCTCCCGAGCACACAACGATCCACAGGAGGGGACATTGTGGCTCTTGACAAGGACTCGTCAGGACAAGAAAATCCGGGATCTGTCAAATCTCGAGACTTCTCGGTTATAGAACAGCTCTCCGCGTCATTCAGAAGCCCAAGGAACAGTGTTCCGCCGGCCGATGATGAGGACTTTGGGGACGAGACAGCTCAAGCTCAATCATCGATTCGCTCACGTTTCTCATTAGCAGCAGCTAGACGACCAGAGAGGGAATGAAGCGAGCATGCGGATACTCTCCCGAGTCTTCTTGGAAAAGCGAGAATCCTCACACCTTGATGTGGAGCTTCAATCATCCTCCCGAGTGTGCTGCTCGAGATAGCGATGATTCTCTTGGCGGCGAAAGGATCGGAGCGACAGGAAAAAACATTATATCAATGCCTGTGAGCCTGTGTTCTTCCCAATTAACGACGGGGCTGATAACGATACCACATCCTACGCATTGACTATAAAAGTTTCATAGGAGGGACAGCAGGCCGGCGGGTGACTCTTCAAAGAGGAGCGAGCAGATATTGTCCGGAGATACGGTCGGATCCGAGCGCTGGAAAATATCGTCTCCTCCAGAATTGAGAGATGCGTCCGAAGCTCTCGGACCAAAACGATTCGGACCCATATTCGGACGCTGTGCCTCAACCCGGACTTTACAACTCGGTGCAAGACAGATATGAATGGTGTCCGCGGGCACACGAGATCTGAGGCGATGAACAAAAGGTGTAGCCGCTGCGGTAGGGCCATTCCGAGTGAATCAACGCGGACGTAGGAGCAGCGAGCGTAGAAATCTCAACGAGGAAGTGACACTCTTTCAGAGATCCGCAGGGACCGGGAACCGAGCTCTTTCTGTGGATGATGAACTCGACTCCAGCTCCTGAGGATTTCCGCTTTAAGACTGAGACAGGTCTCTTACAAAACAACGCTTCGAACGACGTTGCTTGAGTCTCGCCTGAAGCGGCAACGCATCGAATAAGCGAAACTCCGACGCAACCATGATCAGGACCCGGTCGCACGGCAGGTGTTTCTCGATTGTTAGTATCCGATTTCCAGGCGGAAGGATATCGATCGGCTCATACGCGAATCGAGGCTCGGAGCAAGTTCTGCTAGAGTTACTAGTCGCGACAGAAATCGAGAGGGCCTGGGCAGCGGGTAGGTGGTCTTCGCCTAAGAGCCAGCCGAGCGCAGAACGAAACAGTCAGTTGAGATTTCTCTCGACTAGGAGCAGAAGCAAACGATGAGCTCAACTTAAGTCGCTTATCCAGGCGGAAAGCCATCCCATAGCAACTCGCAAAGGATCTTGAGCCAGTCGGCCATCTCTTGAGAAAGCTCACCCATTCGTCAGGGCTTTGTTCCTTCCAGTTTCGCTGCTCTCTCACTCATTCATTCAGACATTTGGTTTGTCGGCCGTCGAGCGATTTCCCAACTCCAGTTCGAGAATTTTCTCAACCAACCGACTTCAGAATACGTCAGAGACGTCCCGTTCATCGTGAGTTTCCTCGGATCTCGGATAAATGAGGGGTTTTATAAAGTGAACCAGCCGTTCGAGCGCCTCGCGCAAGGCGCTCTTGGGCATGTTTCGTTCGTTCTTCACTTGTGAGATTCGTGGGGATCGAGTGCAGAGGGATGTATATTCGATTTGTTCACCCGTGAGATCGCTAGGGATCGAGTGGCATGTATATCAAACTATTCGTTATCGGTAATCACCAGATCTACGATCCGAATAGAAATTTCACGGACAGGAATATAAAGCAGAGCTCCTTCGAGGAGAACACATTCTTTGTTTCATTGTCCATTAGGATGGGTTTACTACTGAGAGGTAGAGTCGATCAACTCGGATGACGTGATCCGCGGCCACAAGTTTCTTTTTCCCATCTATCTATCTAGGTAAGTGTTCGGGAAGAACTTTCCTCCCTCCCGCTAACTACTCCGTAACGGAGATACGAAAAATCGAAAGAAGATCGATTTGTACACTGTGGCGTAATGTAGCATCCGATGAGCCTGTTCGGAAGCGGACTTAGGGGAGGAGAAGCGTCGAAGAGTCGCTAATGGACAGACGGACCCAGCGCTTTTAATACATAGGGGGATTCCCGATGACTTGCTTTCTCGATAACTCGCGAATCCGCGGATAGATCTGGAAATTTATCGTAAGGCTCGGAATGATATGAGAAGCTGCTTAGATAAATGCACCGTCGACGGCGTCGCGGAATAAATTCAATGCGAGAAGAAGGCGATCTCGACTTGAGTGAGCTTCTATCTCCCAACTTCTCGTGTTGTTTTGGCTCATCTTCATAATCATAATTCCTAATAATTGCGGTTCCAAGGACAAGGTTCTGCCTATTATCGGGAGTCTATTGTGATAATTTCGCGAATTTCCAGCCTTTCAACGATGTTCAACGGTATGTCGTGTCCCAAACAGGCGATAACCAGTCCCTAATTGGGGAGTGTTTTGTCAATCCTTTCTCTCCTCCCACGTCCAGCAAGCACAAATCACATCGGATTTCTTCTCTCGAGGAAAGTTTTAACGAACGGGCTTCAGATAGCGCCCACGCTCACCCGTCGAGTACCATTCCGAGCCTAAGACTAGGGTTTGAGCCCTCCGGCGCTCGACGGCAGCCGAAGTGGCCGACGCACAGAAAAAAGCTGCGGTCGTCGGATGCGAGACTCAAGGTTCCACGGCTCGCTACTGGAGATCTCTAGTCGGAGAATGACTTCACCCCTAGACAGCGAGGAATGATGGGCTGAGGGTGAATGAGAAAAGGATGAGGGAAAGACGGAAATACCGACTAGAGACTTAGTGAGACCGAACTCGCTCTCTCAAAACATCCGGAAGTAGGTCACTCGCCGTACCCTCTGCGCACTTGCTCGCTCGGTTTCTCAATTCATCCTCCGGTCGTTTGCGAGCGAGGGATCATTTCGTGCGAGAAAAGGAACCGTTTCTACTTTCTACTCCGTCGAGGTGACAACAACGCAGCAAACGCAAGACCTTCAGTCTTGCCACCGAATGCCCGCTCGTGCGTGCATATGTGTACCCAAATGGTGGAAGTTTTCTGTCTCTTGCACCGAGCCGTCGCCGCAGCTTCGTGGAACGAGCCAGTGACGGAAAAAACGGAAATAAATACATACGCGACAAAAAGTTTTTTCGAGATGCATCGAATATGCCATCAGGCGATAGTGCGTCGTTAACATCCACATCGACCTGAGGATTCTGTACGCCGGAAAGCATCATGACGTGCGAGCGAGCTCGTCTTGCTACCTCCCGTGGCCAAACTCCCTGGGGGCGAAATGATTTTTTCCGGCTTCTCCATTCCAGCGCCACTCTCGGCTCAGTTCACGTCGAGGGCGACATCATCTGTTTCAGTCGGTCGCTCTCAGGACGGAAATAGTTCATTGCTTTTCACCGCATTACGTCCCTGCAGAAGTGACCCATCGGGTGGAAGGAAGAGATCAGAGTAGACCTTGTGGGTTTCGCAGAGCTGGAGCCGCGGCGGGAAGATAAATCAAGAGCCTGGATGACTCGAACGTCGACAAGCTCTTCTGAGAATCGAACCTGCGAGCTTCCGACCTAAAGCAGACGGACTAACGGACCGAAGAGCTAAAGTAGCGATAGAAGTAGGTGATACTGTGGCTTGTGTCTTCGCGTTTGCCTGGGCCACCGTTGCCTCCGCTGTCATGGACGGGAAGTCAGGCGAGAAGAACGGCGACGGGGACATTTTTTAACGTTCAACTCTCAGCCGCAAAAAGGAAATAGCTGCTGTGTTCCGAACCAAAGGACAGGAAACGCGCGATCACTTACCCCCTACGCTCTCCCCACCATCCTTTTTCGCTTGTCCCATTCCGAAAGCGCTCACCCGCTTCCCCAGAACTCACTCAGTCAGTCAGACGAGCTCGGCCGCGCGCTGTCTCCCGAACTCACATTCACACATGGGCACGACCGGAACACACATACGAGCGAGATCTGACGTTGACGATGAGATCCGGAACTCCCAACGAAAGACATTGGATCATTCATCTGCTAATTGCCTCACGCTCTAGAAGCCTCCGCGCTCCGCTAAACGCTCGGCAGTCCTCTCCCCCGAATGAATGGAAAAATCGAGGAAAAGGAGAAATTCCATTTTCCGCAGCGACGCTGAACGAATTATCGTCGGAGTTGACAATCGATATCTCCCATTGTAGAGATCACGGGATTCCACAGTAAGCGGTGGTGGACAAGTCGGCCAGCCTGGAAGAGATTTTCCTCTCCCCCCGTCCCTTTTTTCGTATCCAGGCTTCGGACGGTATCTTCATGAGATGGGCCAGAAGCTCCGGGAAAATCGACCCCCCGCGGGGAATTACCGACGGTCGAGGATGAGCCAGCCGAAATACGATGGGAATATTCCTACGCGGGCATGGCTGCTCTAGATATTAGCATGCTCACTTACCCTGGCCTCAATTTGTAGAGTTTGCTGTCCTTCGGTTTATGGGCTTCAATTAGCTGTACTGCGGCGGACAGAAGCAGGAATCCGAGGAGAATACACGAGTTGAAGCAACAGCTCCACCGTGTACCTACTATCGGCATCGTGATCTCAACGATCACCGAGGCACAGGCAGTTGATGATAGATCGATGGATTTTCACCATGTATCGAGAGCTTCCGATCGGAATAACACCAGTGGGACTTCCACCAAAGACCGCCGCCGCTGCACGAATGGTCTTCAGTTCGAGCCAGCCTCAGCTCGTACGCAGGGTTTGGATCGAGAGGCGAATAAAACGACGTTGGGCTGATTCTTCTGGTGGGAGCATCGCGATTGCGCGAAGCAATGGCCTGCCTGTAAGATAAATGATTATTTAGTTGCACATGACAACATTTCCTCGCGAAACGAGTCTCTCAATTATGTACGTCCTGCGAGACGGGAAGAGTGAGCGGCATAATTTTCGGGGCTGCGCAGTGCCACGAGGGGACAGGACGAGCGAGGTAAGAGCCGACGAGACACGCTCGAGTATTTTTTCCACGGAGCGAGATCCCTGAGTCTCGGGAAGACGGGAATAGAATCACCGAGTACTTTCGAGACTCTTCCAGGAAAAAGCACATCTCGACCTCGCAGAAGTGAGGGCTCGCGGTGTGCACTGAGCGTTCGCTTACGGTTCGGCACCCACAGCGAATAGAGAGTGGAGATGCGGAGGATCCTGCTGATGAAGAACCAGGCCCCACAATTCACAGGAAAACTGCTCCAGGACATGGTCCTGTCCAATCGGACTGAGACTGAGGCGGTTCGCGCTCGCTCGGTCAAGAGAAAAAGCCCCGGGCGAGCGAATCAGAAATGCGGCCATTCAATATTCTATGGGTATTTTTCGGCCGGAAGCTCAGACTGAAAGGAGAAGAAGTCGCGCTAACCCGAGTAGCACCCGAACTGAGACGCCGCCGCGACCGGGATCCTTCTGCACCGCAGAATGTTTGCTGTTATGGTTAGCGCGCCCGCGAACCGTGTGTCGCGGGAGCTGCCGAGGATCAGCCGCCAGACATCCGACGTTAATTTTAGCCTACTGACAGTTGGCCAGAGAGCAGCCTTCCAAGCCAGGCTGAGCAACGATTCGACGCCGGCACGCTTCGGCGGCTCGTCCGTGACGCCATTAAATGCTTGGCGTCACTCGGGCTCGAATACTCTTCCAGTCGTAGGCCCCCGCCCGAGCCCCGGAAATAGAATTCGCGCTCCGCGCTCACTTTCTTGGCTCGGAGGTAAGCTAGGGGCCAGCGTGCCCGGAACCGCGAGACTTGAGATGTCGTAATGGAGACCTGCGGTAGTTTTCCTCCGGTCGTCGTGTATAGGCGGTGGTTGTTCCAATCTTCATTGAATAAATTCAAATGAATCAATAATTACTGATCGTCTCCGCCGAGATTTCGAAGTTTCGGCTCACTCCGGCTCCCCAGTCGGGTGAGCTCTCAACGGGGCGAGTTCTTGGATTGAGACAGGGAGAGCCTCATTCACGCTCGGGAAGAACACAGAAGGAAACTGCTGATTTAGGCGTATCAAAACGAACGCATGCGATTGTTTCTCTCCCAGGTGAGAACATCGAGCGAGGTAACGGCGTGAGTGAGCTTCGGAACGTTGACTAGTTTCTCGTATAGGATGTTGATTCAGGTCTGTTGACGCGAGCTGAGGCGCTGCTCTTTTCTCCGAGCTCGGCTCCGCTCTGTTGAGTCTTGCTGAGTGTGCGGTTTTCCCGAAGGTGCTCATGTTAAACACCGAGGTCCAGCTCCTTAAATACTTCAGTCTACACATGTTATCTCGCCGCGCCCTGCGGAAGAAAAAGTTCCCGGCGTTCTCAGGAGCAACTTGAGCTCGTATGACAATCATGAGAGCTCGATTCCTCATTCCACGAATTTTTGGTGGCATGCTTCCGGTGGCATCTCCTCTAGAGACAGGAATAGAGCTTCCGCCATACGTTTCGACATTCTTGGCCGAGATTTCAAAGGCCGCGTTCTTTCAGAACTCGGAGCTCGCGGCCTGTCCCTCTGCCGCATCCAGGAGTGTCTCGGTCGTAGATCCTTCCCCCAATTTCAAAGGATCTGACTGACTTGGGTCACTCGTTGGCTATCGCCCGATATCGCGATCGTCATGACACCGGAGCCGTCATTCGTGCTCATATGTGTATCCTGTCGGCGGCAGCGAGACGATTTCTGTCTCATGTGCAGGAGCCGTCGCGCAGCCGGAACTTTGAAGGCTGTGACAACGAAACTCAGAATCGACTTGCGTCGTCAGCAGCAGTCATGGCAATTGTGGCTGCCGTTATGAGCACTCACAAAAAAGAACGACGGCTGCCATATGTACTGGCTGCCTAGCACAAACGAAACGTTTCCTCAGTTTAGTGCTCGCGCGGTTTCCACACGTGATCCCCTCCAATTGTCCCCGAAAAGGTGGTCCACAAATAAACCTTTTCGCAGCGACGTACAGGAGCGGTAGTCCGGGAGCCAGCGAGCCGAAAACAGCCTCTGAGGTGCCACAACTCGTCAGAGAGGGAACTTGCCAGCCAGCCGGAGCGGTGAGCGAAAACCATAACTTCCGTGGAGAAACGCAGGGGAACAGCAGCGAAAACCCGTCAAATCAGAAGCAAGGTCACCGGCGGCCGGGGAAGAATTGACGACGCTCCAATTGGACCATGTTCACCTCCTGCCTAGCCTACGGGCCCGATATTCGGGCAGCACTTTTCCCAGCACGGAAAGCATTGTTTACAGCGATAACAGGCTCCTTATCCGAACGGAGAAGCATTGTCCGGGAGAATCTCATCAGGATTCACGAGTTCCAGGTCGATTTTTTCGATTCAAGATAACGCATACGGTTTCAATGCTCACACATGCGCGTCCGATCGGCAGCCTCTCATTCGAGGCCCGCACCTTCGACGGATGCTTCCGGTCATGGTTTTTGAGCGGAGTGAGCTCCATTGAGCTAGACTCGACAGGTTCTCGTATCAGTTGATGCGCGTATTCCTGTTGGATCCAGGTATGCGAACGCGTACACGCTGGTTCGCACAGTCCTTCCGACTGGGAACTCGCTTTTTGTACCGACGATCGGTCCTCTTTGCGGCCACGCGCATCGCAAGTGGCGCCTGGTGCGCACCGAGCCGTCTAAGGTACTCCGTGAAATAGCCCCGCGAACCAACGGTTAGAGCCCAATGGCGCGGCGGCTCGGCGTATTTTCTCTCATCATCTCACCTTAGCGAACAAAGATGCCCGCCTCCCTACCTATGTATATCGCCCGAAATTCCCGCTCCAGGTAGAGGTGAATTCGTCGAAGGTACACACGTGAGGATTACGAGGAAACCCCGCACGTCGGGAGGGATAAACGCCGGGTTGCGTCAGCGGAAGATCCGCACCCTGGTCTCGAAGCCGACAGAAGCCGATAAGCAGCTTCACGCGAGCGAACGGCTTCCCGGAATGATAAGTCTCCTGGGTGAGTGGCTTTATAAATAGACATCGGCACGAACGAATTATGTAGCACCAATCTTAGAGACTTTCGTTCCTTCGTAGATCTTCGTTCGTGCCTCTAGGTCGCCCGCTCCGCATCGGTTTGTCTGCCCTCCGGCCCTCTCTCTTTCTCCGTATTTACTTGCCAACTTCGAAAGTAGAGCGACTTCGTCACTGTCGCGGACACTCGGTCGGTTTCCGATCGAGTCAGTGTTTGAGTCTCCTGCTCACTCAGAGATACTTAATTCCCTCCTTGCTCTGGATCGAGCCCGGCCCGGGACCCTTCGTGGCAGTTACCGCTACGCGGGGTCAATCATTTTCAAAAGCCTTGATCCGTCGACAGCTTTGATAGAGGTGTCTCCTTCTCAAGCTCTTTTCCCCGGTCAATATATATGCTGACAGGTTAGAACATTTCAGCGGTCGAAACAGGATTGAGAAGAGTGATGTTAATCTCAGGCGCTAGAACCTCTTCGCCGCCGTGATCGGGAAAAGTGAACTTTTCTCGATGTGTAAGGCAGCGATGACACTCCTTCCGTTCCTATTCTAAGAACGAGCCGTTTTCCAGTACCGCACAGGTCGTCATCCCGTCGGGAACGATTTTCCATCCGAGAGACCAACACGGAGTTACGGCTCGCATATCGGAGTCGCACAAGCTCCGCGTCGAAATCTCCATCGCTCGGGGGGAAAATGAGATTTCGACTGCTCACCACTTGCTCGGGATTGACATTTCAAGGAACACGCGCTCCTCCTCCTCCCCCGGAGAACGGAGACTCTAGACTCGGGTTTCGAATGCTCGGGGTCGGGGTACGGTGCCGAAGAATTTCCGTCAATCGAACTTCGAACTCACCTTAATCTGCGCGTGAAGAAGTAGATGATCTTGAAGATGATCCAGACGGTTTCTAGGCGGCTATGTTCGGGATGGTCAGTGGAATGCAAGCGATGCTAGCAGAATAGCAATAGCAGCAATCGTGGTAATGTCAACGCACTACACTATGCTTGTAGTTCAAGTTGCCGTCGTGTAGTTCAGCTGAGAGTTTGTGATTGCCGGCAGCCTTTCCGAGGCTGACGCGGCGCCGGACGTGCGTTGGCTCTCGACGGCAATAAGCAACGGCTTCGCTGCATTACCGGTCCGGACAGATCTATACTGAACGAACGGACAGAGACTGGAGTCAGTTGTTCGTCCGTTCGTTCTCCGAACGACGACGACAACAACGACGGTGGTGGTGGCGGCGGCGGCGACGACGACGTCCGAGCTACCCCTGTTGATTGGCCTTCGTAAGCTCGCCCTGGCAGCAAGCACTCTTCAAGGCTTGCCAGATCTGTGGCGCATGCGTGGAGCTCCGGAGGCGCAAGACTTCTCCAGTTTCCTGGAAAGGGAACGACCACCCTTGGAAAGGACCTACATCCCACGACCGACTACAGTACTCAACAGACCGTCTCCGTCCAGAAATCTAGTAATTCTCGTATTGATCCGACCGTCGAAAGCCCTCCCCGAGTCCCTCCATTTTCCCCCGTTTTCGTTTTTGTTCCGCAGTTTTTCCAGGGAAAAATTCGGCCCTGGATGGATTTAACGACGGAAAATCGCTACAAATTCTCTGCTGGCTCAGAATCGTTACGACTCATCGGCAACGACCCAATCTCGGCCGATTCTTCGAAGCCTTCGACTACGTTCTTCGTAGTAGTTCTTCCTTTCATACTCGAATCTCTAGAAGGTCCATCTGCTTCGAAGATCGACTTCTGCTTTGGGAAGTCCCACCGAACGAAACTCTATGCGCGTTTTTCTTCACATGATCCATCCTTCAGCGAAACTTCGCATCGACCTGCGGCCATCGGCGCCACTTTGGATCGGTCCGGAGCGTGTAAACCCTTCCTGGTTGTGTGTGAGGAAAAGCTAGATTTTTAGCTTGGATGTCCCCGGCGAACGTTTTTAGAGGCGAGTCCCATAAATCTCCTGCAAATACCCTAAAAAGTATGTTTCACTCCAACAGATCAAGTCGGCGCTCGACACACGACGAAGATCACCGCTCCTGATACGGTAGTAGCTAACGACGCTCTCGGGACGTGTTCCTAATGTTTGCTTACGACGACCTTTGTAAATGGACGTTCCCGCCGATCGATCGTCAGGAAATGCTAGAAGACTCAAAAGAGTTAATTCTTGCTTTGGCGTGTCGGTTTCAACAGCTCGCTGCTAATTTCGTTTTCCGTAAAGTATTATAGTTCACCACGTGAGCTCGTGCACCTCTCTGGTTCGAAAACACTCCCCAGACTTCTTTGATACGAGCAGTAGACTGATTCTCCGATCCCGACTTCCGAAATCTGACAAGGAAACCGAGGCTGGCAGAGCGAACGGAGGATATCGAATGGGCTCTTCGAACGGAAAGCAAAAGCGATCCAATCACGAGCGGCTCTCATGTACGTATGTATGTTTCCGGGCTGTGGGCAGTCCACCCCGAGCCTCGTCGCGTGCTTAGTTTCGCCGCTGAGGCAGCGCTGCGACTCAATTCATGGCACCTCTCGTCTTTCCCGCTCGTTCTCCGCCTTATAATATTATCCGTCAGACAGATGCCATCCGACGTGTGTATATGCCCGAGTCCTAGCGCGCACCATCTTGTAGGAAGCCCTTCTGCGTCGGGAACTACTCGAATATCGCAATCTCTGCCTGCCTGGACGGATATGGGCTGCTCGAGTCTCTTCCATTTCGCCGAATTCGTGTTATCGCGCATTTGGAAATTCCTCGTGGTTTGGATCCAGATCGCGCGATGATCATCCGACGGAAACGCCGCACGTGACGTCTCATCCTAGGACGGACTCTGCCAAATGTGAGGTTTTCGCTCCGGGGAACCGGCTCCCAATGTTCGTCTGCGACTTCTATCCGTACCTCTCATACGTACGACACAGGCGCATGCCCGATGGATCGTGGATAATATGAGCCGAAGTTTCCGTCGGCGGCGATCTATTAGTAGAAGCGATTGTCCTCAGCCAGCACAAGCGCTCACTCTGCACATCGAAACCCGCACCCGGTGGTTTATGAGCTTCATTATAGGAGGTGGCTCAGCGTGGTCTGCCGTTGACAACACGCTAGCTCCCTGCACACAAGAATGGCATTTGGGCATTTGCTCTAACGAACTTTACCTGTTTGTGAGGCAGACTACAACCGCGGACTCTGGTCCGCCGAAGCTTCCAATCGCCTCTCTTCTGTGATGCCCCCCAGAAACACTTTGTTCCTCTCCAAACAAAGCCGTCCTCCCGGTGATTGGCCCAATTTCTCGAATGGATATACGTGGGAAACTCGGAGCCCGCAGTTCCACGGACCTCGACGATCTTCTCTTAGCGAGCTCTCACAGAAACTGCGTCGCCCGAGGCTCGAAAAGTGGGAGCGAAACTTTTTTTTATCGCTCCTGGCCTGAAGCGACGCGACGCGCTAAAATCGGAAGCAGGAATCATTCGAACCGTTCGAGAATCCCGTCTAAGATCTACTGTGGGCTCGAACCTAGACGGCCCGACCAGAGCATGGAGACGCATCACGGATCCTTTTGGGTATGAAGCAGGACTTCCGTCTCCCGTCCTAGCTGGAGAATGCAATTAATGGAGAACATTGTGGTTCGAATGGCAGCGCTTTAATGAAACAATGTCTTCCCCCTCGCTTTCTGCTCCTTTTGTAGCGCTGCACTTAGGCTCAACGCTGGCTATGAGTTGGCTAAAGCGTCTTTACGTCGACGAACAGACGGCCGAGCGAGGGAGAGACTGAAACTGTCGCCGGCCCCAGCTGCTTATTAGAGAACGCGACCCGCACCGCCGCCGCCACGATAGCCTCATAATTTTTCAGCGGGGAGTGAAAATGACGAACATCCCGTTAAATAGTTTGAAGCCGATTTCCTCTCGGAGAGGGGAGACTTTCGCAAAACGTTTCGCGTCGCGAATCGAGGTTCGACATTCTAGTGAGCTCCCCGCAGACGTCGGTGCACGGACACCGCGCACGCTATTACCCGAGACGCTTTTGAGTTCAGAGTCGTAGAAACGGTAGAAACGGCGTCTGAAACCCGTGTACTGTACTGTACTAGAAGATCCGCGGAGCATTCGGTGGGAAGAGAGGTCGGTCCTCCGCGCGAAATGTCGAGTACAAAAAACTAGGGAATTTGGAATCAAACTCAGGAGTGAACGTCCACCCCTGGTCCTCTATCTCGCCCATCCTGGAATATCAGCCCGCTGGAATATCAGGAGTCCGGAGATACTGGCGCGGGAACGGACGAACGGTTCTGTTATTGCCGGAGACCAGTGTTCGTGAGTTTCCGTCTATTGAATCGGGAGCGAGCAGAGAACGGCCGAACAAACAGTGTGTGGCTGACGTTTCGGCCTTAGCAGAAACGAAAAGGAAGATAGATTGGCCTCCGCTGTCGGGGCTCTTCTCTTCCAGGGCTCATTCTTCGTCACGAGAGACTTTGTTGAGGCGGCGGCTCGTGAAAGTATACCGGACTGAGTCAGGCTGCTTCATAGTATTCATGCATTCGGGAGCTCCTTTTCGATGGATGAAATATTAGCGGCTTCGAGTCGCAGCGTGCGAGGATTTTCGACCCACTCATCAGCCTCATTCGTATCGGGTCAACCGAATGAACTTGAAGAGACGGTCTCACCTTCGAAGCTATGGCTATGGCTTGATTCCTTGTCGCTTGGAAGAGGTGTATGATTTTTGAAGGATGACAGGGATCAGCATACTGCTCCATAAAACTCACTGGTCCCGAGAGCTCGACTCCGAAAGCTCGCGAACGGCGAAGTCCTTCCAGAGGGGGACGATCGTCTAGACTGTGTTATAAACTTCCCCTGGCCTCCCAGAGGAAGCCGAGTCCAGGACGTAGGACGCTGCTCGACGAGTACGGAAGTGCTCTTGCTCAGGAGTGGGTAAGTGGAATCGGCTCCTTGAACACAAGCGGTCAGTAGAACGCATTCGAGTCAGGGTCGACAAGAGTTACCCCAGGCTCGACCTCACCTGAGCTCTAGCCTGGATCGAGCGTAGGCATCACGGAGCTCGAATTCCAGGCATCGGTGTCAGCGAGCGATGATCCCTGCCTGCGATGTTGCAAGCTCAAAAAAGAGATCACGAGTTTGCGATCAAAGACCTCCTCCCGCAAAGGCTGCCTGAAGGTCAGAGGAAAGCTTTCTTCTTCCTGCTCGGAGCGAGACTGGAGAAATAATTCGTGTGGTTCGTGTAGCTCCAATTTCTAGAAACCATATATCCAGGAAAATAATCAAATTCCAATTGAATATCGTAATTCTCGAGCGGCGAGAAAGCCTCATGCGTATCCAGTAGGCGGGACTGTCATGCTTGCTCGAAAAGGCTTCATTTAGCGTGCTTTGCGCGACAATTCTCCCGATCACGCTGCCGACTCAGTAAAGCGGAAAAGGTCCCCTCGGATGAAAAGTGGCACTTGCTCATTCATGGGGTCTCTCAGGGGAAGCCAGTCTCTCCCCTGAAGACGACGAGATGAGCCGCTCGTAATCATGTTACGACCAGAGCTATGAAATGCGCCTGCTGCTCTGCCGAGTATGAGGCTCGAAGGGGGACAGTGTCTACAGTGTACTAGATAGCATTTCGGTATTTTTCAGTGACTTTCGTTGGACTGGAATGTACCGGGGGTCCCGGTAAATCATGCACGGGGCAGCAACTCGCGTCCGCAGGTTTCCCAATTATCATCGGGGGAAATTATGGAGATTTCTTCCGGGTGCTGCCTGCTCGAAGATTCCCTGAATCGGAAGTTTTTGACGGCGTCGAGGTCTTTTACCGCCCTGAGATGAAAATCTAGGAGCCGGAAACGAGAGGTCGTTTCCGCGCAGATTGCGATGACCATCGGCGATCTTTTTGCGGATTATGGTGAGCAGGAAAATTGTATCGGAGCCTGGCGTCGGAATCACAACTTTATCGATCCACGTAAGCTTTCTTTGAAGGATATGCTGAAGAGCGTGAGAGGGACGATTCGATCAATTGTTTCGCCCTCATTTCTCCCATGCTCCCATCAGTTGGCCCGCCGCCGTGTGTCCCTTATCGTTGAGCGATTTATTAGATCGAATTCGTGGGAGCGAGAGCGTAAACGAATCGATGGCCAATCGTTCGCTCGGAATTCTTCGAGGACCGCAGCGCAGGGGGAATGATCCTGATGATCGATGGATCAATCTATCGAGAATTCAATGGCAATCGCTCGGGAAGGATTTGGCATGAGACTGGTGGAGCAAGAAGCACGGGAGGTTGGACGATTAGCCGATGACGTTGTGAACTTGTAAAACGCTCCCTCCGAAAACTTCATTGACTGCGGAACCGTATGATCGAGGCAGCTTTGTAGTGTGTTCCGTTGGGAGAGAGTCCCCCGATACTCGAGTCGGGGGGGGTGAGGGGTGGAGATTTACTGGTGCCAAGGCCCCAGAAAAGCAACCGGAGCGGGGATCGAGTAACCGGGAGCGGGGATCGAGTAACCGGGAGCGGCGGAGCATGGCTCGATCGTCGAGCAGAGCGGCTTGCCAAGTTGCGTTCCTTTCGTGTCGCGGCTCTCCATGAGTTTTGTATTGCGTGACAGCTCCGAAGACGCTGAAAACTGTGAATACTCCCGGATTCGCTGAACTTTTTCCACGAATCCATCTTAGAATGAGTCGGTCTTGATCAACATCAAATCGTACCCGCTTCGCTTGAAGACCCAATGGACGGCGGGCTCTAGGCGAAGATGTACGCGAAACTTACTTAGCTCCTCGTCCGGTGACTCGCGTTCACTGCTGATTAAGCGAAAATCCGTCTGACACGGGAAAATCACGATGACTGCAAGTTGGACGAATCATCGCGCTGACAAAGCGATCAGCACCCCAGAAATCTTTCTTGTGGATGGTCTCCTTTTTCCACCATGGACTCAAGATGTTCTAAGCCGGGAGAGGATTTCCCGCGCGACGGTTTTCTACACGGCGAAGTGACCAGAGAGGGTATCGCGTCCCGGACCCCAGATCCCTGAGCCCCGCCTGGTTTGGGATAGAGCTTTATTGAACATGGCCAGAACTCTGGAAGGAACTCTGGCAAGATGGCTTGTGAACAAGGTCCATCATCACAGCCGGTCGATCTTCCTCGGAAATGAAGGAATCTTCAGCATGATTCATGATAATCGACAAAGGTAGCTCTCGCTCCCGGGAGCGGGGGTGAGTGCTCTTCGGGAGCGGAACCCGTTTCTGGCGTCTTCAAGGATCTCTTCGAGCTCGGTCGGCATGTCATCTTCATTCACGTCTCTCACTTCATCGTTCCACTTGAGATTGGACCATCTCAATGAATCGATTGTCCGAGGAGCATCTGCCCTCGCTCCTGTATCGAATCATTGTATTCTGTTAACAGGGGAGCTACATTCGGCCGGAAACCCTCGTCTTTGGAGCAAGATAATGAAATCAGTCGCGGCATCAAGTCGCGACGTGTTGAAAGGAACATCATCATGGCGATGCATCGCGGAGCCGAGCGATGGACGTGGGTGGGTACAGCTTCCTGGACTTCGAACTCACACCTAATGCTACAGCTGGGGATTTGATTGCTGATTGGTTTGCTTCCGCTCGGGTAGAATCTTCAGCTCAACTCTGCTTGGATCGCCGAATAGTGCCTGCGGGATGACATATCGAATTGACAGAGCGTGGAGTGGGGACTCCTCGGAGACCTTCGTTCCGACATCCCGTGGCGCCGGCGGCACACGCGTACCGAGTAAGGCGCCAGCGGGCACTTTCTTCTGAGCTTTCTGCTTCATGATGGAGGCTGGTGAAAATCGGCCTCATTCGAATCACAAACAACAAACTCTTCTTCTCCAGAGAGGAAATCCTGCGTTCGCGCAGGAATGCCCGGAAAACCCGCGAGGAATTCCCGCACATATCGTGGAGTCTCCAGGCTTGTTGCTGGGTGGTGAGACGACTTACTCGAGGGCGTAGACGTCCTCGGAGAAGGGCAGAAATTCCCACGCCTGTCCGAAGGATATCGATGTCACATCATCCGCGCTTCCGAGACGCTGATCTCCGAGTAATTGAAGACGCTTCCCTGTCGACTTCCCGGAATAGCTGAATGAGCCGAAGCTAGGCTATATAATCAGCGGATAGCTGAGCTGGATCTTCCAACTTGATCGTTCGGGGTTCTGCGCCTTTCCTAATCCGCATTATCTTCTCCTGATGAGATAGAGGACAGAGGGGATACTTCCCTCATCCTTCTCGGGATGTTATGCCCCACTGTCCCGATCGACAGCTCCGAAACCCCGAGCCCTCAGAGTCGAGCCTGATTGTTCGATCTTGCAGTTTTTAGCTTCGAGTCTCCTTGCCAACATTCCGACTCCTTCGGAGAATACATCGACTGCTCGACATCGAAGCTGACCGATCAATAATTCCATGTGAGCCAACGATCTATTACTCATTTACAGCTACATTCCTGATCCCTATCGAAAGAAGAGGGGGAGGATTCCGACAAAAACCGCGATTTCGCCGGTTTTTCGAGGGACGAACCCGATAGATTGGTCGCTGATGAAAATCGGTCCCGTCCGAACCTGACTCGAGGAACCAAGCTCAGTCCATCTTCGAATCCGCTCGAAACTCCGCGATATAATGAAAAAATATCTCAGGGTACCGTTTCGGAGCTTCAATGATCACCCTGGAATCGTTTGGCAGAAGAACTGATCAGATGCCGTTTCCGTGAGGATTGAGCGACAGAACTTTGTTCTTCTCCGCATTCCAAACTTTCCCCTGCGGGCGAATCTGTGGCACCGAACTGCATCCGATTCTATCCTCGGTGGGTAAAACTGAACAGAAGCAAGCGCCTCAGAGATAATTCACAGCACGGCAAGGCCACGGAGACACTAATAAGAGAGAGCGATCGATCCGTTGGGCTCTCATGTCGCGCGAAAACAGGAACGTCGAAGTGCTAATCGCTCGAGCATCGTGAGGCTCGAGCGAAGATTCAAATTGCGACCAGTTTGGCGCCAAGCGTCGTCTTTCCCTCTCGCTTCCATACACAACACACACGCGGCGTCCACCACCACTAGAGCCAGCCGGAGGAGCTGCCTCTGGATCATCATCTTTCGCCGACGAGAAGCGATTTCTCTTGAAGGAGTGTTTGCGAAACGTTACGGGTTTGCAGTGGATTCCCGCCAAGTGGCCATCGTGTCGATCTGACTAGCCCCCGGCTGCACAGTAAGTTTCACCGGTATCTGTTCGCACGCTTGCCTGTCGGGCTAATGCTAAGCTAGTTGGCTGCTCAGTTGTCGTCGGCGACGGCTGCCGTGGTTACGCCCACCATCAGCTGAGAGCGCGGCTTTACCCCGTTTTCCGGCTTATGTACGTTGAGCGTATCAGTGGAGCTCAGTAAAGCGAAGCAACAAAACCGAGGCTTCACCCTGTATCGTTCGAGTTTGTTTGGTGGAGTTGCTAACGAACAGAATCCAACGCAAGTGACTCTATGCGTGCGACAACTGGAGTCGACTCACTCAGCTCCGTCGAGAGATTCCGGCACAACGAGTTGTCACTGACTGACGGTTCGCTCTCTTAGATACCAACCGCGGAAAGTTCCTGATCGGTGGAGTTTTTCAAAAACGAACGGACTTCTGAAAAACAGAATGATCCGATGCAAACGGCGGTGTTGACATCGACAACCGAACTCGCGTTGTTGTCGGCGGACTCGTTGGGTGTGTACAGTGTGATCGGAATGAGTTGGAGTTCCTCGCGGGGCTAATCCGTCGTCGGTTCCGTCGACGGCCCTGACATTTGATCCGTTGCGGGATACTAGGTTTTAGAGAAAGTCCAAACTGGGACGGAAACATTACAACGTCTCAGAGCTCCTCAATGTTCCGTTGAGAGAGGAACTTCCAGAGCGTAGTTTGTTCATCCGTGACAGGCGCATCGAGTTGGGGGAAATTCGAAAAGGCGATTTGGCGACGAAGTTCAAGGTAATCTCGCAAAGCTACACCACCGTCACGACAATTCGAAAATCGATTCTGTGCGGAAAGAAGTTTCGTTCATCTTTTGATAGCATATTCCGAATAGTAGTGCTCTCGATTCGAAATTATCGCGTTGTGAGTGCCAAGCAGCAGAGAAAATATCCACCGTGCAGAAATACGCTCCGGCAACGCTGGGAGCGTTCTGTTCTCAACGGTCACGAGCAGCTCGAAGGATCCAGTGAACTGCTGCTATCGCGGTGAAACTGCGTGCAAACAGCGACGTGCAACTCAAAGTGCACCCCGTGGGTGGTTGAGCAGCTCCGCCGCCGGGGTGTGAGCATTGGATCGACGGATGACCAACATTTCGCGAGAAGTTTTCTGATTTGTGTCGCTCTGGTGCATATTTTCTCGAGCTGAGACGGATGGAAAATTGTGCCCATGGAAATCGAATTCGGTGTATTGAATTTTTCATCGGAATCTCCCGTCTGGGTCCGCTCACGCGAGGCCGCTGACTGTGAGAGATTGCGGATGATCGTTTTAAGGTTTAGGAAGCGGTCTCTCGCTGGAAGCTTTGTCCTTCGCACGTTAGAATTCATTTACCTCTTCGGCTTTTTGTTGTTTGTCTTCTGGCAGAAATCGTAGACGAGTTATCCGTTCGCTAGCCGCTTGCCGTGCGATGGGCGTTTAGGCGGGCGGGCGTTCGGGTGGACGGCAGACAGCCGATCGGCTGGTCGGATGCGCAGACTTTCGGTGTCGGTTGGATTGAAGACGAATCTATCGGCTTGCGCCCTGTGAAGTCATTTTGAATCCGACTTCATCGAGCAGCTTCTCATTAACACGCTGACCTTTAGCCGGCAGCGTAGCGGAAATTTCTTTCCCATCGGCTTCGTAGATTTCGTCGCCGCCGTCTATGCATGACGAGCGAAAGCTCGCTCTACGAAATGTTCCGACAGACTTTTGGAAATTCCGTACGCTCGCATACGGCGAATATGAAGCACGAGCCATACGCCTCTTCTCTCGCTTGGTCATTCTAGAAGCGTCCATGCATGCATTCCGGTCAGCGCGTTCCCAATAACGGTATTCCACCACGGCTCATCGAGCATGTGGTCTGAAGCTCGATGCCCTGGAAACAATGTCACGATAACGGCTGAGAGCTCGATAGGTGAGGAAATCTGTAAGTTGACGAATCGCGCTGTCTGCTCGATGTTAATCCGATTGCTTCGGAAGTTGGCTTTTGTCTACGGACTACGAGCAGTGAGCAGCAGTTAGATTCGCGGTCTGACGAGGAACACTTCCAGTGATGCGTTTCCACGTTTGGCTGTTGACGTCTCGATGCCCGCCGGCCAAATAGGGAAAGCTTTCGGGCATATCCTCGTGTTTGTTGCACTGCAATAACCACCTAGGTAATAAAGTGTTGCGTACTCGTCCCTCCTCCGCCCGAGCAGAAATGACACGCGCTCCGCCGATATGAAACCCAGCTACGCTCTCTGAGAGATCATGGGAGGGACATTTTGACGAGGCAATACTCTACGATATCCTCGAAACTTTCGTGCGAGCGCACTCGACTGGAGTTCGCGTTCTCCAGGAAGAACTTTTCGAAAGAATTCCTTTGAGCGATTAAATCATTCGACGAGGGGGAGCACATGGCTTGATTCGCGTAAGAATCATCAGCATGCGGGCTGGGGTTAAGGAGACGTCGCTTGGAGAAATCTGCTGATCCACTAGTCAAGGTTGTCCGTGACCGACGTCGGCGCAATCGAGGCGATCGAGTGAACGAAGATTTGAAGTGGTCAGCGGGCTTGTTACGGTGGTGTTGGTTGCGGTCGTATTCACTCTGTCTACTCGGCCAATCATTCATCGAAGCCGAGCGATGGACGCTCAGTTATGAGCAATCAAAAAACCACTCGTCTCCGAAGGCCCGCTCAACGAGAAAGTGCTCGTCATGCCTCTACGAACGGAGCCGTCTTGCGTTCGCCTTCGAGGCGCAAACGATGAGCTTGACACACTATGTTGACACCAGATTGTTCGGCGCTACTATCGATATAGCCAGTGTCAACATCGTTTATCGCCGGCATCCTGACAACTCATTTCAGAAATAATTGAAGAAGTTCCCGAAGCCATGAATGAGGTCTTCCGCTTCGACTTTCTCGACGATGATTTCAGGGAAGCATCGGGACGGCACCGTTGGCTGGTGGTCCCAGGGGGACCGAAATTTTTTTTCCTCAAATGTATTCGATTCAGAGCAGCTGTCCCGGCAACTCTTGACAGAACAATACTCTCGTGAGAAACTGACAAACTAACTTTCCGAGACGTTTCAGGTGTTATCGGTGCCAGACGGGCGAAATTGAACACTGTCGCTGGAGAGGATGTACCGGTTCAAAAGTTCCAAATACAAGAATGCGGCCCCTAAAGTCCCAAAAAAAGAGGTAAATACCGAGAGTGTTTCGGATCGGAGATTTTTTTCTCCGTGGCCACTAGTGTTGTTCTCGGCAGTGTTCGTCATCCAAAGCGGAATTATCGAAATCAGTCAACGGTTTTGGTGGCTGCCGTCCACGTTGTTGCTGCCGTTGTTGTCGACGTCGCTGTGGTGAGGTGTTGAGGTACATGCTGTCGTTGAAGCGTTCGACCGAAGTCTGCAGCGGGACGACAGCGACGTCGAAGAGGATGGTGGCGATGGCGGCAACGGCTCCGCTCCGTTCGCTTGTGATCGAGCTTGGGGAAAATTTTCCGCCTCAACATATCTCGTTGAAGCGACATTTTTTGCTTGAGTTTTTGCCGCTTCGCCGTTCATGGAGATTTTCTCGTTGGGCGCGACTCGCGCCGTCAAACTTGGTTCCCCTGTTCGCCGCAGAAAATCTCCTTAGTGTCGAAGCCGGCGCGGCCGCCGCCAGAGCCGCGACCACAAGGGATACATACACAATAATTAGCGAGCAAAAGCTCCAATGGCATAGAATATCCGATTCCATAATAATCTAAATGAGCCGTCAAGTCAGATTTACGAACGTCCTAACCGAGCTAGACAATCGGCTTCGAACATCGGCGCCCGTCGTGCCGTCATAAACAGCGCGTAATTTGTTTGGCTTTTGTTTAAGGGCTGGGTCAGCGATATCAATGTGGGAGCTCCACAATCGTTCGGGAACCACATCAAATGCTCAGCGGCTTTCAAAGTCTTCAACGTTGACAATCGCGGAGGAGGATGCTTGGGCATCCTTCCGCTGAACGATGCCGGTGAGTTACCCCAATACCATGCGTCAGGAACAATCACCATCGATCGACCGACCGGCAAATTGACTCGGCGATCCGGCGAATGTGGAGCGGAAGATTGATCTGGATGGCTTTCGCGCAGGTAAAAAAACCCGAGGGGTTCCACTGCTACACGCTCACGCCGAATTCGTAACCGACTTCGATTTCTGCGGATATGACGACAGCTTGTTAGCCACGTGCTCACACGACGCATACGTGAAAATATGGAAGATCCCTCAAGCGTTGCTCACTGAGGCGGTGCAGGCGAACGCGAAGGTCGATCCACTGGTAAGCGGCCGGAGTTCACGATTTTTTTCTTCGTTCTCGAGCAAGAGCTCGCCCGTGTTCGGGAAGCCTCTCTGAGCTTCTCGCGTTTCCCTCCGCAGGAGACTCTGAAGCCCTCGAGTGGTGTTTGCCGTCTGGAGACGGTCTCGTGGAATCCGGTCGTGGATTGCGTTCTCGCCTCGTCCGCCAATAACAAACTCGTCCTCTGGGACGTTTCCAAAGCCAAAGAAATTTCGACAAACAGCTGTCATGAAGAGCTTCTCCAGAGCGTATCATGGAAAGCCGATGGAACGAAATTAGTTTCCACGGGACGCGACAAAACTATTCGTATCTGGGATCCGCGAGTGCAGGACTCCTGTGCGGTAAGGCTCTCTCTCTATCGTTCAATGTCCGGGACGGGTAACGAGGGCGCCGTTTTTCGGGCATCTTTGCTCCAGCTCTCAGTCTGGCCGGTCGTCCTTGCTTCTGTTTCCTCTTCCTCGCGGGAGCTCTGACCGTATCGCACTTTCGCTCTCGTTATAGTACGCTCAAGGCCACGCTAACAACAGAGATTCCCGAGTCGTCTGGCTCGGGAACACCGACCACGTCTTGTCGACCGGTCTCGGTGCCAATCGCGAACGAGAAGTGACGCTCCGAGATGTGAGGAATCTGCAGAATCCGCTCAAAGTGCTGGCCGGGGATTCCTCGCTCGGAATCTACCTTCCTCTCTACGATATCGGTATGTTTATGAATTAATCATTACATCAATATTTCCCTCCATATAATCCATCGTATTATTACGGTCAGGTCAGCTATTATTTTTATTATTCACGAGAGAGCGGTTTCGCCGAGGGGAAGGGGAGTAGACCGCGAAGTTGGAATGGGAACTTCAGGAAAATTCCGTCGACTCGTTTCCCCTCGCTAACCTTGCGACTGTCCCGCAGACACAAACATGCTCTTCCTGGTAGCCAAAGGCGATATCACAGTCAGCTTCTGGGAGGTGGACATTGCCAAAGAGCCGTTCTTGTACGAGTGTTCGAAGTATCTCGCCGACGTACAAACCAAGGGAGCCTGCCTCGTACCGAAACGAGCGCTAAGTGTGATGGAGGGCGAAGTGAATCGAATTCAAATACTCACCAAGGACTGCATCGTACCCATAAGCTACCACGTTCCGCGCAAATCCTACCGAGATTTCCATGCGGACATCTTCCCCGACACGAGGGCTCCAGTTCCTGCGAACGTTGCCCACGAGTGGCTATCGGGAAAGAACAATACAAAAGTTCCGCTTATCAGTCTCGACCCCTCGAAGAGAACGAGAGATCTCATCCGCTTCGACCATGAGCTGGGAACAGGTGCGGCCACCGAGTGGCTCACCTCGGATGTCGGCGTCGCCGGAGCGGACGGCAACCGTGGAAGCTATATTAAAAAAGATTCCGAACCGCTTAAAGAGCGAAACTTTTTAAGACAGCAGACCGTGGCTGTAGATAAACCAAGCCTGGCGCCGAAACCCGCACCCCGGACAAAACTCGTACCTGCGAAGAGTGTAGACGAGAGCTCAAATAATAAATTCAACAATAATGAACAACACAACAACGGACGCCATCATCAGGCTCTCGACAACAAGGTCAAGCGACAACCGTCGAAAGGAGGCGGTTTCAAAGTTCGAGTTTCCAAATATCGACACCTCAACGGCAATCTCGGAACCCGAGAGACTCAGATCAGTAATTTGCCTCCGCTCTGTAAAACTATTCCCGGAGAGAGCGAGGGTTTCCGGGCCAACGCCACCAGAGTCGCTATACCGCTAGCAACTTCGGGAGGTCATTTGGCTATTCTTGAAGTTTCTAAAAGAGGCCGACTCAACGCTGGAGTTCTCCCGTCGCTTATTTGCGGGTCGAACATTATGGACTTCTGCTGGGATCCTTTCGACGATTCAAGGATTGCCATCGGTTAGTGAGGGGCCTGATTGCCGGCGGAAATTCAAAGATTATATTCTTCCAAGAAATATCTAGTAGTTACTCTCTAAATCAATGACTAATTCCCCTTTCTCCTCGGCAGCGTGCGATGATGGACGGATCCGCGTTTGGAGCATCCCGGAGAACGGGCTCACCGAGTCACTCACTAAACCTGATTTTGAGCTCAAGGGTCACAAAGACAAAGTAACGCTGCTCAAATTCCACCCTTCAGCCAAAGACATTCTGGCATCTGCGTCGCAGGACCAATCGATCCTGATCTGGGACCTCGACCAGCAAACCTACGTCTACGAGCTCGAAGGGCACACCGATCAAATCTTCAGTATGGCGTGGCATCCCGACGGAAGTTTATTAGCCACTGTGTCCAAAGACCAAAGACTTCGAGTGTTCGACCCGCGCCGATCGGCCGAGCCTCTCCTGACAGGCCTAGGCCCGAGCGGTACCCGTGGAGCGCGTGTCTGCTGGGCTCTGGGAGGGACTCATCTCATCACGACAGGTTTCGATAAGGTGTCGGCCCGGCAAATCACGCTATACGACGCCTCGAGCTTGACGCTGATCCACACCGAAGGCATCGATGTGAGCCCGGCGATCCTCATCCCGTTCTACGACGAGGACAGCTCGACGCTGTTCCTGACAGGGAAAGGGGACGCGACGATCTTCTGTTTCGAGGTTCTGGCGGACACTCCGAATTTCTTCCCACTGTCCCACTTCAAGTGCCCGGGACCACACCAAAGCGTTTCGTTCCTGCACAAGAACGCATGCAACGTGGCCCAAGTTGAATTCGCCACGTGTTTCCGCCTGACCACGACAACCGTGGAGCCGTTGGCTTTCAAGGTTAGAACCCCATCGCCGCGCCGTGTTTCCCAGCTCGATGGTCGCTGGCCGAGTCGCTCTGATGACCATTGCGTAATATGATCTTGGGATCTATCAGATTGAGCTTAGCTGAAGCGCGAAAAACTTTCTTCCAGGTTCCGCGACTGCGATCTGAATTTTTCCAAGATGATCTCTTTCCGGACACCCGGGTGACGTGGCAGCCAACGATGACGTCGAAGCAGTTTACGGATCTCTGTGGCAAAGTACCCGCGAGGGTTTCGCTGAGGCCGGTTCAGATGAGCCAGTGTATGTAGGGTGATGATGAAACGCTCGCTGTCAGATGATCGGTCGGGCTGGTTGGAGGACCTCTTGGTTGGCTGGGGTGCCGACCCATTGATTCGCGAACCGTCCCCGGTCGTTTGATGGTCGGGCGGTCACAAACAGACAAACAACACAAAGAGTAGGATGTTCTAGACTGGTGTTGGACCGCTTCTAGGCTCATGGGAGCCGAACTCGCATATTCAACTCTTTTCACCTTTGACAATGTGTCAACCAGGCTTCTCGTACTTCCTACCTTCTTCTAATCATCTCCGGTGTTAACCGAGCTATTGGTGTGTGTCAATCTAACTATCCTCTATGTCATGTACATATCTGTCTTCTATCCGTCTCCTTGAGTAACCAAATTGCTATCCGCTCCGCATTCGGTCTTGTTATCATGATTTCTGTTTCTGACTCGGGTTCCACAACCGTTCGGAACGGTCATGGTGTTCACGCTTATCTTGTCCATTGGGCACCACAGCTGTTCGAATCGACAGCTTCCGCAAAACTCGCTCGAAGCCTCATCCATATCTGTTTGTTAATTTCGGTTCAATTCAAGTCTCGGTTTGCATGGCGCGCCTCGTCTATGAAGATATTTGTACACCTCTTATTTGAATCCATTCCAACGTCAGGTTCCGGTGTCAGAGCCGTGAAAGTGTCGTGAAGCCAACTTTCTCCGTTTACAGTGTCCGATGCTCCCGAAGTCGTCCGTCCTGCTCCGAAGTTCACTCCGAGTGCCGGAGAAAATCGCGGCTCGAATTACTTTGAAGTCAACGAGTCGAGCAACAGACTCCGACAAGAACTCGTGAGTCGTTTCCACGCAATCCTCTGAGCGTAGCCTATTGGAATAGGGAATGCATTCGCTTATAATTAGCCTCCTGAGAGATCGCGCCTAACGAGAAGACGGAACTTTTTTTCCCAGCTCATCGCGTCCATGAAGCAACGTATCCAATATGACGATGACGATGAGTTGCCTCAGGATCGGATGCAGGGAGCCGACGACAATGAATGGGTCTGTAGAGAATTTCAATGAGAAGATGACGCATCTGCCTGATGCAGGAGTCGGTCCCATATTTCGCTGGCTCCCATTCACATGAACAATCTCTTGCAGTCCGAATAACTTCCCGTTTTTCTGCACGCTGCCTTCTAAAGGATGGTCCGGAAGCGAGTCAGGAGCGGGTCTCGGGAGTCGGGAAATGAACTGCTCACGGGCGATCATAACACAGAGAATGAATGCACTTTGCCAAATGATTTTAGTCGCAACGAATTTTTCGTTACGAGTAGAGAAACCTTTTTTCTGTAAACTCTGTGTAAAACACAAAAAGCGGACTTTCACACAGATGCCAACTGTCGAATCGCGGCGTACGACGAGAGACAACGAAATCTGAGCTCCCTTACCACTACTTAGCTAGATGAACCCTGAACATGAGTCCGCGACTCATTCCGGAGCTAATGCGAGGAGAAACTGGGCCTTTTAATTTATGATTGGGGCTAAGATGGAACGCTCTTCATTTCAACTACGTTCAAGAACTCAACGCTTCTCTCGGATGCGAACAGGAGTAGGTTCCCGATGAATATTTTCCTAGAACAAGAGCCGAGAGGACGGAGCCTCCAGATTTCCGAGCCGGGAAGCCTCTGTGATTTCCGATGCGAATCGGTGATTTGCTCAGAGCCGAAGAGCAGGTATCGCTGGTGTTCCCGCTCTTCGACGTTTGAGAGCAGATCGACGGCGAGTTTCTAAGTTATAATTGAATGATTTCATCCGAGTTCCTTATCTCGCGATCGGAACCAAGAGATCGGAATTCGCGATCGGGAAAAAGACGATAGGAAGTTCTGTCGCTTCTAATATTATTTATCCGGGAAAAAGAGGTTGAGGAATTCGTGATGGACAGCGAATTTTCCGATCGTCCCAGGCGGTCTTCAGAAAACACGAGGGATCGAACGGATGTTGATACTATTTATTCCGCCATGTAGGATCACTTGGATGAAAGCTATGATTCTTTCTGATTCGCTTTTCGGAATTCCTCGTTCAACCTTTATCGGCTCTTGCTCGAGAAATGAAAAATTGATTCCCGAGAAGACTCAGTCAGTTCTACCAATACTCTATCTGGAATCGCTGATTAGCCCCGCGGATTGGCGTTGTATCGATTGACAATCGGGGTCCTTGTGCAAGGTTGTTGCCCGAGAAACCCGTTTGAGTTCCTCGGAACCGAGATTTGCTCGCGGAAAATTGTGCGATATTGGTCCAAAATATCCTCGCGCTCTACCTTAGTTCACTATAGCGGTGACGGAAAAAGGTCTGGATATATTTTTCCCCGAGTGACTCCCCCGGGACACCGGACACCGAAGGAAATTCACTCGCTGCTTCGCCAAACTATTTTCGGTACCTTCTGGCACACGGGTGAACGTTATCGACATTGTTGGAGTTCACTCTACAAATATATACTGGCATCCTACACCATACTATTATGGAGATTCACCAGGCCATATCCGACGTTGAACTTCTCGCTGAGACCCGCGATTTCCGAAAACGGCTGAATGAGATCTGAATTCTGATCAGCTGATCCTCCGTCGGCGGTGCTCTGAAGTGGAGTGCGGCAGTAGTACTGCTCGCAGCCTTGAAGGGGCCGCCTGAAATTATTGCGACATGCGAGAAACGTTGGTGCTGGAATAGCTTGGATTTCAACGAATAAGCTGTGCATTCTAGTCGGCAGAGTATTAACAGAGATATACGAGCGATGATTCATATATGTACCAGCAAACGAACCAACAAACAAACAAACACTTAATAGCATACAATTAAACAGGTAACACGTCGAGCGCATATAATAAACGACTTCGAATGCAAAACGAAAATCCGCCCCTGTTTATTACCCACACCGATCTTGACGCATTTCGGACGCCAGTCGGGGAATCGAGCGACTGAATCGTCGCCATCGTTCACGCCGCTCCTCCGAGAGATTGCGGACAGAGACAAGCAGAGAGTGTCTCGCGCTAGCATATCTCGCCCCACCTGGATTCCCCGCTGGAGTCAACTACGTGCGTCCGATGGCAGCATTGTACAGGTTTAGCCCAGCCGAACACAGATCCGGATGGAGTATTCGCGCGAGTGACTTTGAGAAGATGATCGTGATCCGATTTCTGGTTTAAGCTATATTTGGGAGTAAACAAGACGACCATCTGATTCAGAGTCTATCTGCAACCCTTCCTATTTAGATGAAAACTCTGACTCGTGCTTCCGAAGAGGGTGGAACGATGCGGATCCGAGTCCCATCACCACGGGAAATTTCTGCAAATACAGAAGTGATACTTCCCGGGAGGAAAATTCATGTCACGTCGAAAGAGAAGCTCCCCGTCTGCAGCTCAGGAACCCTCGATGGGCTTCACACTGTTCCCGAGACTGCCGGACTGGCATCATTGGGAGCCTTGGCTTGGACTGACGGATACCCTCTGGCAAGAGCCGAGGGCGTCTTCGTCCGTCTGCAAAATCTCCCTTTAATCGGCTTATCGCGCAAAGTTAGAAAGTTCCCGTCTGTGTATTGTCCTTCTTCGGCGGTATTCATTCAGAATTCGCTTTTTGCGCTGGATAGCAGCGAGGTAAAGGCTTCGCTTTCATGCGTTTTGTCTGCTTTCTTCGGACTGTTTTGTACGACTGAGACAGCTTCTGCATTTGGGACCATCCACAGGCTTGAGCGAAACATTCAGGGACCATCCTTCTGTTAATCCGAGTCAACGGCTCGAAGTCTCCGGGACGGAGGAATTCCGTGGAGCCCTCTGTGTTCACGCGAACTTCTCTCCAGGGCCGTGGTTTTCGGAGCAGAGATGTGCACAAGACTTGTGCAAAGCGGGACTTTCAGAACTCGCGGAAAATTTTCGACTCCGACTTCAGTCGTTTCAAGATAAGTACGACCGATTGAGGTCACGTACTCACTCACACTCGATCGGGCGCAAGAAAGCGTGAGATTGACCGTGGCTTAGTTTGCAAACTCCGACACAATGTGAAGAGACCTCCAACGGGCTCGGGTCGAGTTTACATAACCTCAACCCGAGCGCTTTGTTCGTGGGACAAACGGATTGGGTTTCATCTCAGCGGGTTCCACAGCCAAGAGCTATAAGCGTAGCGTAGACCTGGCGTCGCGACGCACGCCCGAATTTCAAATGAGCTCTCATGCCTGTGAAGTCTGAGTCAGAAGCTCAAAACATAGAGCACAAAGCCCTCAACATGGATCATAATGATCATGATGATGGCCATGTTGACGATGTGGCAGGATTGCTGGATGACATTTGAGACGACGCAATGCGAAGTATGCGGGGGTTGGAGCACGAGCTTTCTGTTGTCGACTGGTTGGCTGACTGCTGATTGTCTGAAGGAATGTCTCAACTTAAAGTTACCCGAGGCATTTCAGCGGATTTCGTTGGAAGCCTATGAATAAAAGTTCCCGACCCGAGCTCCACTCCCATGAAGAAGGATCTTGAAGGATCCCTTCCCGGAAAATAGAAGGTTCTTTTCTACCGTACTCTGCAGCGACACGTGCGGCGTGGCACGTTGGACCACGGCACAGATTATGGATTACAAGTGGGTGGCACTGAATGGCAGGAAAAAATAAAGATTGGCTCGAGGACACGCACCACAAACGACGACGAAATGAAACTCGGAGCCAATAGATCCACATCAGTCCAGTTGATGGATTCTCGGACCGGTAGGTATGATTCCAACGATATGACATCATAATACAGTCTCCGGTGGGCTGATGGACAGGCACGAACTCCTCCGGTGTATGTGTGTGAGTGAGTGGTTCTCTTTTTCAAATGAGCAACGAGTGAGATCTTCAGAGTTAGATAAGTTCATATGAGATCGGCATTGTCGAGACAGCGGCCGTAGCATATGCGGGCCCGAGCGGAGGATTCATATGCGGGCAGAGCAGCAATATGACACTGAGCTTTGTATTTGCAAACAACAACATAAAGATCGAATAGCATGGGCGGGGACCATACGACTCTCTGAAGAGAATAGGCTCTCGAACATTAGAAGAACAGTGAACTCAAGAGTCGCATTTTTCGTCTTCCTTCCGTCTCACTCAGAGTAGACCACAAACCAGATTTGACAGTGGGAACGATTCTCCAGAGAGCGCGCGAGTGTCCGGGATTTGGAAACTGCCCTCGATCTGCAGCTCCGCTTGCTTCGACCAGGGAATCGGAAATAGTTCACGATCGGTTCTGCCGCCGAACTTTCGGAGCGAGTCGGTGGGGCTGTTCGACACGAAGAGTTCGCGTCCAGCTTCGTACATCGAACGACAACAACAATGCTTGAAACGATGACGAATAGCACGGAAGCCATCGGCGCGGTAACATTTCATGTTCGCGGGAGTTTCGCTTTCTCTCAGAGCTCGAATCGGTCAGGTTAGGTCAAGTTATGTTGTCCGAGAGGTGTAGTCCGCCGGCCGCTCGGTTGGGCTGCCGCGTACGCATTCATTCGGTAAGGAGACCGATCAGCGATCGAACTGGCCAACAACCGGCCGGCTAAGTAGATGACGGCGGCATGTCGAATTGTGTTTGGCCGTCCATTAGAGGTCGTTCATCATAACTGGCGAGAAGCAAAGGGTGATTCTGTTAGTAGTTTCGCCGCTGCCGCCGCCGCCTTCACCTTTACTGGTGTTGGGGTCGCTTTGCATTGTATTCTCCGGCCATATAGCGGCCATTTAGAATATTCATCGTCTGGTGACTTTTTTCTTCCTAACCGAGCGTAGCTGTGTAACTAGTGGCGGACTTGCTTTTGGGCTGCTCGGCTTGTTCGGTTCAGATTTGATTTGTGAGCTCACTTTCTTTCCATAGATGATGATGATGACGATGCTGTAGCTGGTTTCCTGCTTATTTGCTGCCACAATTCATCCGTAACGAACTCTGAAATCGCGCGCCTTCTGTTCACAACTGTTCAGCGCTGCGTTCGTGGCAAAGGTCGCCCGCTCCCTGAGATGATCGAAATCAATCGCGTTTCCCAGCTCGGATAGGGGCGAGTGGCCAATTGACCATGCTGTGAGGGAGAAAGGTCATCCCAAGGGGTTGTCGGCTCGGCGTTCTGTCGAACGATTCTACGTGATCCGTTCCTCTGAGTTGACCGCTCTCGGACCTGCGCACGCCTAGGAGCTCTCCAGGTAACTCCGACGACTGGTCCCGATAAGTTCTCGCCCTCCTAGCCTCGCGCCGATATCTATTCCCATGCTCACTATCGCTCTACGGGGACTCAAGCCCGGTGTTGAGAGTTAAGGCTCGCCGACTTCAGGAGCTCGAGGCCTGGGACGCGCCGTTTGCACCGCAAACTGCGCAGGCGTTCCTCCTTTGGTAGGGCGAACCCATTCTGTACATATTGTATTAAGGCTGCGACAAGTGAAGTCCACTCGAAGCAAAACATCGGGATTCGGGGCGTGCGGAATGTTTGCACAAAACACAGTCGTTTGTACGGCGGTGAATTATTTGAGAGTGGCTCGAATCATTATTTGTTTGCAGCTCGGAGTCGGCGATCAGTGTCTTGCGCCAGAGTGCTACGTCGAAAGAAGTCGATACCTTCTAGTCACAAGAGCGTCAATTTTTCTTCTTCTATTTCGACGAAAGAGGCGTGGTTGTAGGTTGGGAGTCGGCTGATCTCTGTTTGTGTTGATTCTCCATTCACAGATTGACATTGACGGCTTCTTCGCGCTGCCTCGTCATCTTCGTTATGAGAACACAACAATGACAACTGGGGACGGAGCGAAACCTTCGATTCCACCTCCATTGTCGATGCTGCCGTCGTCAGAGACGATTGATCAGAGAATAGGAAAAACGGAACACTTTACACCTTCTTCGATCAGGAGTTCAGGAGGAAATTGGGGCGCTCGACCTCGCGTCATGTGGTCGGAGCGGGCGTGACGGCTCCCAGGCAGAGATCCTCATAGCATGATTATCCGCCGCATGGTTTTCCAGGACCGCGGCGTCGACAGCAGAAATCTGAAGCGCCGAAAGGTCTCGACGCCGGTACGATATTAAACGGCTTTCCCCAGCGAAAACGAAAACCCGTATCGATTGCTCTCGGGCGCAATCCTCGAGACACGAGTACCCACCGGGCAGAGGACAGAGCTGGTGTTGTAATTCTTTGGCTCGTCACGCTCACGGTCCACAAATGGATTAACTTGACTCCTAGTTAACCACGAGCCTAAATCCAACGGATCCGCCGGTCGCCCGGTCGGAGACGCTGTTATCCGAAGGACTCGTACGGGAAGGTCAGTCGTATTTCTAAGCTCGCAGACTTGAGGCATCGTAGATTCCCTCGTAAATTTTTCGAACATTGGAATAGCCGCTGTCCGCCCAGATCAAGGAATCGCTGTGATTTCTCGATGCAAGCCGAAGCTGAGAAGGGATTGCGAGCGTCCGATTGACCGAGCGGCCTCGACTTGCCGGCCGAACGAGTAGCCTGTCGGCTCGCTGGGCGAGAATCGGCCGAAAGAGATTTACAACAGGAGCTCCCTGAGCGCGGTGAAGCGTCAAATGAATTCGTCCCTGGCTGCCTCTGCAAGAATCGAGTTAATCCTTTTGGACATTCGACCACTGGAGGAATTGTTGGCTTTTATTGCCCAAGCTTCCAACTCAGCCACTTAACCGAAACCTGTCGAGGTGCAAATGGGCTTCGTCGAGATTTCAGTGCTGCGTGTTCTGGTCGGGTTTTTGTCGTAAAGTGAAGACCGCTGTGCCTATAATCGACCCGAAGCTCTGCTCATATTCGAGAGACTACCGAAAACGCCTCGTCAAGTCGACGGAGAAATTAAAGTTCCTACGAAATCTGGCTGCCCGGGAAATCAATTTTTTTCGGACAATTCGTACTGGATTCCTCGCATGCTGGTCTGTATGCGCTCTCGATCGCATCCTCTTCCATGTTGGGAGGAATTCTTCCGGATCCAGACCGCGGTGTCAGCGTCGTTGAAACCAAAGTATTGCTTCGCAAGCAGAAAAGCCATTTCTATGCGGGATCTCTTAGCGAACACGCTCGCTCCGATGTACTCCGATAGACGCGCGAGGCGTCCCTGTCGAAATCTCTCTCGGAGTGGAGTCCGACGCTGGAACCGGAATAGATTTGCGTTCCTTTCGAGGCGATGGTATCTGGTCCATTGTCTCTCTCTATGATGCTCCGGGGGCTCCAAGAGGTTTCCAAACGCAGCGAACATCCGAGACATTATATGCGGAGAAGTCAGTCGATATGTGTCCCGTCTTGCCCAAGGCTCGGTCGGATGCGAGACCATGTTCCGCAGAGCAAATGTTGAGTGAGAGGCAGACAGACTAATCCTTGGACGGAGAAATTAAAAAAACCATATTTAATCGTGAGAATCGTGTGCTGGGTTCAACTGACTGAGCAAAAGCGATGAATAGGCTCGAGGGACATCAGGAAGCCTGCTCGCCGTGGAAAAGCCTTCGTGTAGTCTCACGAGAGCCGATGATGCGCCGACTCAAATACGCCAGCCGAAAACTGATCATGGAGACCGGGAGTGGAGGCATCCTTTCCCTCGGCCGAAGGCCGGGATAGATTCAACCGACCATGGGGAATCGAGCTCCGGTGGCCAAATCCCGCCCTCCGAACCCTCGAGGCCTCCTCCGTCGAGGATGGAGAAAGACATGGAGCGGGAAACCGATTCCGTCGCGGAGCCATCACGCAAAAAATGAGTAAATGACACAGAAGACCAGTCGAGGCCTCACTTGGTCAGCGTCATAAGGGACATCGCGGGCCTCACTCCTCCGTTGACTACGTGCTGTCAGCCGCACATCCTGATCAACGCTGGAGACCATGGGCAATAGAGCCGATGGGAGCTGCAGGATAAGACAAAAAAAAACACGGTCACTTGCGAGCCTCCCTTCCTCCGTGAACCCCCGTGGTCGACGGTTAACTGGAATGACCTTGGGAAACCTTCGAAAACTGGCTTTTCCGAGAAGCTCGACAAATCACATCTCTTCCCCGCAATGATAGACCTCGGTCCTCTTCCATGCATTGGTTTTATTGGATCTCACATTAAACATACTATTATCACAGTTGAAGGAGATTCGAAGTTAACACCTTGAAATCCGTCGGCCATGGGCCTAATCGGTCGCGTCCGAAGAAGAGTCCAAGCAAAATGATTGACTCAATCTGTACAAAATGCCGCTTCAGGAACAATGAAAGTGATCATCAGAGCCGATGTGGATGCATATCCACACGTCACCACGGTCTCCACATACTGCTGTCTTTTGGCACGACTTGAGGCTCCTTGCGGTCTTCGTCGCTGTCGTCTTCGGAGGACTCCAAACGCAACTTGTCGAAGATGATCTTCGGGAGCTGCTGGTCGTCGGGAGAAGTCGCGCTCCATTTCCTCTTGATTTTGAGATTCTTCTCACTGGCGAGGGGAAGAACTAGCTTATCCTTCCGGGTGTCATTCTGTTGCGTCACTGGTCCCGAACCACATGTCATATGGCTCTCGTGTAGAAATCGGACAGTCAGTTCCAGTATATCGGCCTTCTCGACACGTTTGCAGGAGCCTTCGGGATCAAGTTTCTTATCACGGATGCCACTATCTAAGAGGAAGCGTCGCAATTCTCCAAGGCTCTGGTTGATCCTCGCGCGACGTTTTTTCTCCATCAAAGGTTTGAGCACCTGAAATCCCAGAGGCTCCTGTTGAGCACGACTGTCAATCGAGGGAGGTTCCTAATCTATCGATCCTGATCGAGAGCTCAGGATCCTGCTCGAAGAAGAAGGGACGAGTTATCGCGGGATTCCGTAAATCTTCAGGTCCTTACCTTCCGTGCCTCCAAGGCCTTGTCGTAGGGCGTCTTCTGCGTATAGTAGTATCCTAACTCCATGGCGTTCCAGTGATCTAGTGACCCGAAGCGCGCGGTCTCCGCAAGGTCTTGAGCCCTGAGAGAGAGGAAAATCTCGCCCTCACGAGTTCTTCACAATGGCACAATGTGAGTGAGACGTCGTCGTCTACTCGACGAGAGAAGGAAGTGACCGGCCGAGTGCTGCTGGCGTTGTTGATAGCGCCGCGTCTGGAGCTTTTCGTGCTGCTGCTGATGATGTAACGAGTAGAAATCGAAAGAATGGGCACCCACTTGAAGGAGGTGTTGATTCCCATTTATCTTCCTGTTCTCTCACCGTTGTTGACTGAAGGGGTGCTCCGGAGACGGACTGTTGTGACTGAATGACTCACGACCCTGTTCGGAATCTCGGTCGAACGAGACGAAATCGTTAACAACACAAACAAACACTCGCTCGACGCGACGCGTACCTACTACTTGCGATTCTTCGTCGTCGAAGAAAATCATCGTGACATGCACAACATATAGAACCGAGGCATAAATCAGGACCAGTTGAAACGACATGCTTTTAGAGGGTAGACCATAGGATCATCGGGTCGCAACACCGAGCACGGGAGCTCAAACCTGATCGCTTCGAAGCTATCATGGTATCCATCATCCGCGAGCTTACCCAAATAATATCAATCGAGGATGAGGAGCGCAGACTCCTCGGCTGGAAGAGTTGATCGCATCGAATTTCCTTGTGGGCAGAAGTTTCCTGTTTCGTCTGAGGCAATTTTTTCAGGAAGTCTCTGGGGCAGGTTTTGTGAGGATTCACTTACCATCCAGCCTGCACCCGACTCGGGTGGTCCTCCACACTCCTCAGGAGGCATCACAGATAAACGTGATAAAACGGTACACGAACTCCGAAATAGAGAGTGAACGAGCACTGTGTAACCACGACTCCCTCCCCTGAGGATCAGATAGGAGTTCTAACACGTCCGTGAATCGATTTTGGATGATGAGCCATCCACTGAGGTTTTCTCGAAGATTACGGCACGGGGAGCGCGAACGTGAGATTGAATCTTCCAACAGCGAGCTGAGTGGACAATTCCTCGCGATCCCTCCGGATTGTGTAGCCGACTTTCGAGGAAAACGAGGCACAGGTAGCCAGCTCACTCAGTAGCCTGAGCTGTTCCTTTGCCTGCTCATGCCTCGGAAATCCGGATCGTCTCATCGACGCTGTCTCGATGAGGAAGTCCCCGGAGTCTTCGAGGGACTACTTCCCTAATCCCCATGCTCGCGGGGAATAGCTCCGGCTTCCGCGCTCCCGACCTCTCTTCGGACGAGGTCCGGAGGAATTGTCGCATGACGCAGCGCAATTGTCGCAGCTAGTATCGGTGTAGACCCAGTAAGCCGAAACTTTAACGCCGAAACCCAGAACGCCGAAATTCGTCTAACCGAAACCGAGTACGCCGAAAGTTGAGGTAGCCGAAACCCAGTGCGCCGAAAATTCCTCCAGGCGGAAATACCGATCACACGTCCCGAAGGAAGACAAAATGCTTCTTCTTCGAAATCCACTTCTCTTTCCAAGCTTATCTCCGTAATCGCGAGGGAACAGCTGCTTGACTCGTTAAGGCGCCGCGCGCTTGTGATTACATGCTCACGTCGTCCCGCTACGTACGGCACACAAAACGAGCCGGCGCGGCGGTGCAACTAGTAGATTGACTACATTATTCTCTCTGATCAAGCATTCGACTTTCGGGAGCATGATTTTCTCGCGCTACCGTCAGCTCGTACCATCGTTCAACAAGCTGACTCGTTTCCTCCGAGCATTTTCCAAAGACTCGTCTCCCCAGAGTCATTCCCGGATTGTCTGAGACAGGTAACTGCTAGAATGTACACAGGTTTCACGATGCAGGAGTGCTAGGAGATATATCTTCATTTTTTTTTAACCCTCAATGAGTAGCGGCAAATTTCATACTTTGATCCCAATGCTTCAGTATGTAGGCTTTTCAAGCCGAACACTGCGTGGCCGCCCCGCGGAATTCGGCTCAATTCGATCGACGACTTCTGGCGTCCTGAATATCGACGCTCTTAATTTTTGGCGACCTGGGTTTCGGCTCCTTTCGAGGCAGCTAGTATCGACATTTCTGTGTCTGAAAAAAAACGCGGCCAATAATTATTACGTACCTCTTTGAACGAAGATCTCTTGCGCCGAGACTCTCAATGCACCGAGCGATTATCCTCCATTCATCGGCTGGCGTCATGCAGGAACCCATGACGTCTATCTAAGTGAAAAATGCTTTCCACAACATTCAGAGACATATGTACATATATAAAGATGATTTTCTCAGCCTCTCACAGATGAGTTGACTCTCATAGGCGAGCAGTCTATGATGGACGGGCATCTTCCGTGGAAGAACTCAGCAGTCTGAGCCACAAAAAGGTGAAGTTCCTCTTCAAATTGTTTCCCAGAGGAGATCTCGTACGATCCGCGCTCTCGAGCGATCTGAATACGGCATTATCGCTTCTGGCCGTTGTTCCAGGGAGTGTTCAGCGTCACGACTCATGAGAAGAGCTAGGAAGTTGGCGCGATCGCATCAAAAGCCGTGAATTTTCACGGTATTTTCAGGCGATCCTCCATAGGAAGTCAATGGGGGGTGAAAATTGCCGTGAAACTCCGGGAAAAATGCCGTGAATTATTCCCAGCCTTACTCATGAGTATTCCAAGGCCTCGGGAGGTCAGCATTGGGTGCAATTTTCACTGAAGAGTTCTTTTCCCCGATCTGACTACAGACTCTCAATCAGAGGTCCGGCGAGCACCGCAAGCTTACTGCTACCCGTGTCGCCACAGCTAGGGAGATCTCGGAGAATCGTCAAAAAAATTGGTGACTTAATTTTTATTCAATGAGGTCCTAATGTATCCCAAAAAAACACTCCGGCATACGGATTGGTTCCAGGAGGGACAATCGATCATCTCGTATCCAAAAGTGGTCACTTCTTCGGCCAAAGTAAACCTCGTAGACCGGACTTCGCCTGCGTTCCTCCAGTCTCCTCTCTCTCTCGTCGGTCTACTTCGTTCGTCACATGGGTAGTCGAACATTTTGACGAACTAAAATGATGTGTCGAATCTTGACGCTCGCGATGTCGTCATATCGACAAGGTGAAAGAGGACCACCGGAGTCGAATGGAGTTTCAGAGCTTAACACAGAACAGAGGACATGCCGTCGCGTATTGACTTCGATCTGATTGCATCCGCAAGGCATCACCAACGTGACCCTAGAGCTATGTCTCACGGCTCAGTCAGCACGATATATTCATATGTGAGAATCCTTCCGAAGCTTGATCTTGCGCAAGTCAAATTGAAATCGAGTGGCTCGGCGGAACTGGGTTGCCCCGCTCAGAGGGTCTGCACTGCCATCCGAGAGAAGAAAAACCCTCTGTTCTGTTTGGTGAAGACGATCGGAGCAAGTTGTCTCCCATTGTTTGGGTTACACAAAGTTTTGAACCCTTGAACTGCGCCCTGGAGAGAAGTGAAGAGGGAATCCGCCCAGATATGCATAACCCTACGGGTCGTGACCTGGAGACCCACATCCAGACCTACGTAGTTCAGCATGCTCCATCATCATCATCATTATGCGATGCACATATGTCACAAAGGGAGCGAGCCAGAGACCGAGCTGGTGAATGGGTGAGACGAGAAAGCAAGCCGTCCAACCTGTGGCTCCTTGAGACGCGTGCTCGGGCTCGACTCGATTCGGCTCAGGTCCGACGACCATCGAAGAACAGGCGGACGAACGAACGACCGACCGAGCGGCCGAACGAACGAGTAAGTTAGCCTGTTCCGAGATTCTGGCGACAGCAGCCGCGAGAGAAGCGGCCTTTGGCACTCCACCCACGGCCGACAGAAGAGTGAAGTGCTCTCGATCTTCAACGACGACAGATGATGTAACTTGTGTTCCTGACCGCTGCAAGCGTCGTGCGCGGAGTTCAGAGCCATGAAAAAATAACTCGACGGCCGAGAATCGGGGCATTCTTCGAAGGAAGGGAAACGGATGCGCTCGGGCCGAGACAAAAAGATTCGTTCAATCCTCGATCGGGGTCGCTCTCGGCCTAGCCCGAGGGACACCTCCGAATCATTGATCGACCTGGTGCAATGATAACCAAATCGGTTATCGGGGATCGGGGGGCGTCAATCGTGAAAACCGTGGTTTATATGAGGGGACTTCCCATTTCACGGGGGTGGTGCGGGATGCCGAGTTGGTGGCTCCCGGGAAGGTTCCCAGCATGTTTTCGTAGGGTTTTCCACGAAGTTTTCTGCGAGGCTTTCCGCGCGGATCGCCGTAAGGGAAGTGATTGACATCAGCTGTTGGCAATGTTCAATTATCATGGTTCATTGCATGGATTCCTTTCCTGAAACGATACCGCGTGGCGTCGGTGATTCGCGTTTCACAACGTCTGGCTCCGGTTCTCATTGTATCCAGCTCTCCGACGGAGACATAAATCGAAAATTTATCTGTTTCGGTGATGAATTTTCCGATACGGACAGTCGCCATTCAAATGAGACGGGCATATGAGGTCCAGCCGGGGAGTATCGTCGGCCAGGAGGGGAGACGATGGCTCCGATAAGAGGGCCACCCGCGATCTCGCAGAGGAATCGCAACGAAGTCTGTGAGTAGTACATCCTGAGCGTTGTGCTCCATCTCGTGGTGTGAACGCGACTGAAGATTGGTCACCCGCTCCATCGTCTCTCACTGGGTCTGAAGTGTAGGGGAATAGCTTCGAGCTGTAGTCTTCTATCCTCCTCCATCGTAAGCTTGAATAATGATTCCGATGAAACCGCAGCGTAGTTTCGGACGGGGTCGCTGTTGCAATCACATTCGCGATTTCAGAGTTCCGACCCGCATCCTTGATTTGACCGCATACGGTTCGGGGCATGAAAATGGAGCTGAATATTGCATACAAACTTGGATGCCTCACAGAAAACAGTTGGCGGGAAGAATACGTCGTGGAGGATACATTTATTTGCTGTATATATCGCTGATCTCGAAGTGCGAGAGTTCACCTGTTTTTTTTTACTGTTACGAGGACCAATCGATAGGAATGGGACCCAGGAATCCCGGTAAGTCCATTGAGCACGACCGGAGACATGATCTCAAATGGATCACGGTGCCGATTGTGATAGCACTAGGTAATTGAGATGCACGTTGCGGGAGCCGTGATGTTATTTCGACTGCGTCTGAAGATCCTCGCTTCCCCTGCCTCCTCGGTGGCTTCCGGAGAACCTATGCTAGAGTTATTGCGAGCCGCTCGCACCGTCCCTCAGTGAGAGAGAACTCATGGCGCGCTCCGTTTTACCCCTGGAATTGCTCAGCAGTGGGGAACTCCGTTAACGTTGAGAGAGCCAAGCATCGACCCTCGTGACCTCGCCCGCCTCCCCATTTCCCAGTGCTGCTTGCCGAAGCTCGTCTGATCTGCCTACTGACCGAAATTCTGAACCAATTACGTGCGGAGAGAGCATTGATAGTCGGCAGCGGTTTGCCGCTCGCCTCAAAGAACCAGCTTCGGGCTATGTACTAATGTTTTTCTCTCCCGGAGCTACCAGAGTTTTTACGCCACAGTTCCACTTGAAAAGGTTCTATGGAGGAACAGACAAAGATTTGTCGGTTTGAGAATTCAGAAATGAAAATACCGAAACGCCAATTCGTTACACAGAAATCCGCCTCTTTGATTGCGTTTAAGATCCCCAAGCCTCTCTTGGGAGCCAAGATCGCCCGACCAGAATTCCTATTGTAGCTGGTGAGGTAACGAGCATTGGGGGAAAGGGTCTGTCTTCAATCTAGGGACGATACCGTAACTCCTGAAGGTCGTGAAGCTAATGATTTGCTTGGAGAAAGTGACGCGTAATAATGCGGTCGATTCGGCTAAGCCTCTGTCTATGCGTCGGACTCTCTTTCGAGGTATACGTCTCGAAATTCACACCGGAACTTGATCTGGGCGAGCTTCTGCTCCTACTTTACAGAATTCGCGCTGAAGAGCGAAGCGGTTTGGATTGCACAGAAGTGAATCGCTCCACCATCTGAGCTACCACCCAAACCGACAACGCTATCGTCGATGGATCTTCCGGCAAGGACTCATTTGGCGAGCCCTCGCTACTTTCACGGAAGGTATGTCGTTACCCGGCGTTTCTGTACGTACTACACAATTTCTTCGCCGCTCCAAAGATGCGTCTGGAATCCGTGGTATCTCTGTCTGTGCTTCTAGCGATCTCTTGTGAGTAAATCATCCCGTCTCGGGCCTCGGGTCGAGGCTGTGTCGTAAAATGTCCCCCCCCCTTGCGCTCGACGGCGCTGTGCACCAACTCTCCGCTAAGAGCTTTTCGGTGCACCATGCGACCGCCGTGCGCTTCCTGGACTCCATTTGCAATAGAACCGTCCTCATCGTAGACGAGGTCAATCAAAGAAGATCGAAGCTGTCTCGAAATCCCCGTCGTCCTTGCCCCAAGTGTTAATATGATACAGACAGAGCGGAGGGAAAAACAACTCGAACGGGACCAGCAAGTCTGTGACCATCATCTAAAAATTATGCTATTCCCAGCCGCCTGTGATCCAGATGGTTTCCGTCGTGACTCATCAACATGCGATAGAAAGTTCCACAACGACCTTCAGAGAACTGGATTCGATCTACAATCCAACTTCAACTGCTGGTAAGAAGGAGACGTCGAGGTTCAATGGGAAAATCCGAATTCTGTCTCCATCGATCTCTATCCCTGGAGCTTGCACTCTGCAGAAGCCGGACAATAGTAGATTTCTCTGGAAGGGCAAAGCAAACGCCTCCTCTGAAACATCACAGCAGTAGATTTATCAGAAGCGGGCTTTCAAGGACTACAATGCCCTCGCTCTCATCCACGCGAACGGCTGAGCGTCTATGTGGGACATCCCAATTGCGGTCCTACTGTGGACATGTGTGAAATCATATATTGCTGAGATACTGTGAGCTAATTTGGCATTAGCCTAATGCCCACGATTGTTTTTCAGCCCGTTCCATCAGATGGTCGAATGCATGAAGCTCGCAGCGCGCTACAGCGATTGCGGAAAGGAGAGGCTTCACATCGGGGAGATCAAACGCTTGAGACAATCGCAGGGACTCACTCGAGCTGATTGCATAGAGGGGAAAGAGCAGTGCCAGCTGAGACTCTACGAAATTTGAACTCGTATGTCGCTGTCAAACGGTCTCGCTGCATGAACTCGACAGACTTGCCGGGCTTATTTTTCACTTTCCCCGTATACGTGAGATGAATATGAGATGAAGCGAAATTCTTCTGAGTTCCTTGGCTGATTGCGATCGTCCGCGGTGACTCTCATGGGCGGCCGTGGTCGATTCCCGCGATGATGTTATACTCTCATTCCTGCTAACGAGCGACAACGTCCCCGATGGGGTACGATCGGTTGGAAAAACTCCTGTGCGCAGCCCTCTAGGCATCTACTAGTCCTCACACAGACCCCCTCGGGATAGAAAATAATAGCTGACGACAGAAAAAAGGAGAAAACAACGTTCAAGAACAACCCCTCCGAAAAATGGGGTTGTAACAAATCGAGACACTAATGCGAAAACTAGGATCCACTAAACACATAACGATGGAATAAATATCGTCTGATGGAGAATGAGATTGCACAAATTCATTCCGCTCGACAGTAGCGGATGGATCCTGTACGCCTCACCGACGATAGGCTACCAATGAAGAATGAGGTCACAGGTTCACGTTTGATATTTTTTTCTTTTTTCATCTGCGCATCTGATATAACACCGACTATGTACTTGGATCCGCCCTGACGCGCGCTGAATGTTCAGCCTTTAAATAGCTCTCCTCTTGGCATAGTTTGAAGTCGATGGTGGAAACCACTCATGGACAAGGAAACAGTCGCATTTAGTTCCCCCCCCCTGATACCGTTCACTTAAAGTCGATGAGTCTGCCGGCTCAATGGAGGATTCCCGAATCATGAAAACTCTCAAGTGTCCGGTGTGTTCATTTTCGGAACTCGGTGCCTTCCTCCCAAACAATAATTGCTTCCGAACGTTTTCAAGATTTTAGCTTTTACCGGGTCGGACCGGAGGAGATCTCCTCCCGGAAATTCGTGCATCAGCCGAATCGGAGCAACAAACACGATCCCCCATCGATATATTTATCACCTTCTTCCGTAAAATCGAACATCGCTCTACACCTTAACCGCACCCCAGCGTCTTCGTCACTACCATCTAACAGAAAACCGGGGTGGAAAAAGTTCCATTGATTGAGTGTGTATGTATGTGTGTTGGCGTGTATCAATTAGCGAAAGATCAGCGGATTCGCTCTCGACCAAAGGCAAAGTTACGGCTCTGTTCAAAAATGGTTCGTGTACAATCTCGGTCTCGGAAGATCGCCAAACATTTTGGTCTGGTCGTCCATCATCCGGTCCGAGAGGTCCTTCATAGATCGAGCGATATCCTCGAATTCTGGCTTGACGGGACTCTGTTCCAGTCTGCTCCTGGAGGATTCGTCAAGCCTTAGGCCTTGCCAATTCGATGCCTCTTTCGGAACCTCGATCGGCAGAGACGTCGCGTACTGGCTGAGATCCATGTCCGACTTTTGTGTGCGTTCCTGACTCGTCGTAGAAACGCCCTCATCTTCGTCATCTGTTCCACTCAATTCTGCAAAACGAGAACGAGAGATAAGTTACCCACTGCTGGATTGAATCAGGAATGTGTCACGGTGGAGTTATAGGGATATTTCGTTTCTCGATCCGTCATCCTGCGGTATCGATATCCTCTCTCCGGTATCCTTCGATATCCTCCATGTCCGGGATGCTGAATTATTGATAGCGCTCTAGTAAACGATGGACGGAACGATACATGCCTCTGGCCTCCTCCGCTGGCTCTGTCCGAGAGTCGTCCTCGTAAATGGCTTCGTCATTGAACTGCATTTCAAAGACGTCGTCATCTAGAGCGGGCTCCTTACTGCTGAGAAGCGATGCTTTACTCTCGGTAGACTCTGAACGTCTGACCGAGGAGCAGCTTTTCGTGGTCGCTGACGAGAATCTTCGCTCCTCGGCGCTCTCTTGATATTCGATTATCTTCAGTAACGTATTGCACTGATAGTCGCACTTCGATTGCAGTGCGCGCCACTGTTCCAGTGCCCTCCGATGCTGCTCTTCGATGATTCTGTGTTTTTCTGTCATCACCTGTTTCACCACCTGAATCATTTTGAGACGAACGTTCTGCAGGTAGCCGGGGACTAGGGAGTCCTTTCGGGCCGTCTCAGTGTCGATAAGGCCGCGCTGTAGCAGCGTGCTCGACGGATCGATTATGATCTGGAGACATTCCGAGAAGCAATTGTGTTGTCGGAGGCAATCCAGCTCCTTGTCACTTCTGAGGGGGAAAGGAAAGAACACTGAATAGATTTCCCACGGTCGACGTCGCCGAACGAGATAATCCCGGGTTCGGGAGGTCCGAAAGAGGATCCTCTCGAGTTGAATGATATTCATGAAAGGTTTGCCTAGAAATTCGAAATTACCTCTTGAGTTTCTGTGGGACCACAAAGTCCTGTCCTTGAATTGCGAAGACAAGTGCATTACAAGCGGCGCAATGTCTCAACTCGTTCTCTCCACACCTCTTCTCTCGCAAGAGCCAATCGTGAGTCTGAAGAAGGAAGAACAATTTAAACCATACAGGAAACGTTTTTACGACGGGGAGGCTCGCATGATTCCGAGGAGTTCGCGCAAATGCCCGAATCCCGTTTGAGCGTGCGCGAGTCTTCCGCTCGATAACACAGGTCCAGGCTGAGCCTCCCGGAAGTCCGCGAACGAGGACAACAGACTGAGAGGCAGCTCCCGCTCGCTGGTCTGACCCATCCGCTTCGGAAAGATTATATTAACATGTGCAAGCGAGGGCTCTCGGTGTAAAGCCACCGCGGAGAAATGATAACAATCGATTTTCCGAATGAGAAGCGCTCGCGACACAGCAGATGCTGGCCTCATAATCCCTGTGCACGATCCTCGCGCTGTAAAGCGTAAAAATCCGCCTCTGTCATCATCATCATCAATATACATCGATTGCGAATCGTAGAGTTTCACCAATCGATCCTGGTAGGCTCACAGTTCCTCCGCGGAACAAGCTTCGAGCAAGACCCGGTCTCTGATACCTACGTGTATCAGCGGTTTTCGTAGTAATGATTGGAATCATAATGACGATGAGAATAATATTATGAAAACATGAATCTAGATTTAGCTGTGCTTCGACGACGTCACGAAATCCTATACAGGTCGCCACCATCTGGAGCTCGCTTTCCGTTTCAGTGAAAAACAGTGAGATAACACATTTGACATAAGCCTTCTCGCCCAACCAGAAGATAGTCAACATTTCCAAGGTCTCTCAGCTGGCGCCTCTTGGAGAAAACGAGTCGATCTTTGCTGCTAACTAATTCAAATTTACGTATTCAGCGACTACTGTTACCGCACGGCGAAAAAAACAAACGTTGAACAGGCTTCTTTTTTGCCGGCTGAATCGTGATCGAGAAGGCCAGGAAGTATCGCCTTTTCATCGGAGAGTCGACTACCACGGCTCCTCTCTTCATGAAATACTTCTATCTCGGAATAGCGGAACCTTCCTGGCTCGCAGAAACCTCCTTTGGCAATTCGAAAATGAGAGGGAAAAGAATAGATCGCAACACTGCGGCTGGTGAAATTATCGTTTAGCGGGTTGTATTCCCGCACAGATTGGAATGCTGAATTTGACTAGATTCGAAGCTTGAGGCTCGAGATGAAAGAGCAAACATCACGTTCATCCAGTTCGAGGTCGACGCGACACATCAGAGAAAAAGAGCTCCATTCCTCAGCGATTCCCAAAGATTTTGAGAGAAGTCACGACTTGATGCAGTACTCACTACTCGTTTCTGCGGCTTCGCTAGATAGCAGAGATTCTCCCCGAAGACCGATTCCAGAGGTTCATCGCGGAGAGACTTTGCGGAAGCTTCGGGACAGCGAAGCTCCACATTGAGACACGCGCACGCGAAGACAATCTCCCCCATGTCTGAGCGAATCCGGAGTCCGAACTATCACCGAGCCAGCTCTCTATCGGGATTGGAACATTTCTGCAAAGAAAACAAAAAATCAAGACTTAAGCTACGTCCGATGTTGGTTCGCCCGCCTGGCATCTCGTTCGCCAGTTTGCTTCCGACTGTTGGCCAAGTATCGCACTCGACAGGTGAATACTGTGAATCTTCCTACATAACCGCATTTCATGACTCTCCCTTGATTTCCTGCTTTTTATAAATGAGGAAATCGAATTGCGGTGCCGCTGAGGAGTGTGCCGATCGTATCGGTGCCCGCACTCGACTCGACAGGTAAATCGACGACGGGCCGACAATGATCGAAGCATCAGCTTTGACTACAGCCTGCGTCACGCCAGCATACGAGATAGATAAGTTATGTGTAACATAGATTGAATGAAGTGCAAATTCATGGAGTCGACGGTGACAACTTGGTCGCCAGCCAACTCCAATACGGCGCGGAGCCATCCCTGGTATTTCTGGGTAGCGCAACTGTGCAGCCCGTCGCTGGCTCGCGCCGCGTACTTCAGTGCATCTCACTCCTGAAGATATTCGTGTTTTTTTCTTCTCTCGGTAATAACTCAGACTTGGTACGAAAATCAGATCTCCAACCGAGCGGGCGAAGACGCTCCTGTGGGCGCGTCGTTGAGTGAGAGGAGCGTTCCGCGCAGATTTCCAAATAGAAAAATATAAATACGCTCAATATGAGAAGTTCGACGATGAAATTTCCACGACTGCGCGATGCGTTATCTTGACTTTTCCCGGAAACGAATTAAAATACATCGTACAATGAGATTCTATTCCGCTCAATCAATAGCATAAGTCACAAACAGGATAAGGACCGAACAGGATACTGAAGCGTTGCGCGCACGGCGTTCGGAAACAAACTCTGAATTTTCAGCATTCAGGTAAGCACACGATACTCTCGGACGGAGCGGACGAACAAGAAGGTCCACCGGCCGGCTGTCTGATCGACAACCAGTTAGGCCATGGTTCAGTCACTTAGCTCAGTTCGTTGGTCTATCCGTCAGTCAGAGGGTCAGCCAGCCAGTCAGTCGGTCCGTCCGTCCGTCTGTCCGCCCGTCCTGCCGTCAATCGAGGCAGTTGGCTTCCGAAGTCGCTCGGTGGTCAAGACAAAGCTCGGACGGTCAATTTGTTTGCCTCATATTCCGAAGGAGCCCAGAAAATTCACTGTTGCCTAAGTGAGTATACCGATTGGATTCTCGCCCCTCCGTGTCCGTGGGTGCCGGAGACGGGAGTTCACTTGCCGGCCACCGTAGTTTCGCTTGTCGTTTGAGAAGCGCTAGAAGCCGACGGACTTCCACTCTGTATGCTGATCCGCTTACATCGCGATTAAGCTCAGATTGGGAGGATAACTTGAGCAAAAGGCAGTAGCGTCTAATTCGCGGGTACACACCGAGAAGAATTGGAAAACACTCCAGAGTTAGCACTCGCGCTGCTGATCGCAGCAGATTCGGTCCCGGTCGGCAACAAACAAACGTAATTACTTAGATGACGTATGCGAGCTCGAGCTCGAGCCGGAGACGTTTGAGACTCGGTGAATTATCGTCGACCGCACTCAAGAACACAAGAGCAATCACCATAACTGATGAAGAAACGTCTGAGAAAATGTTCGTCCAGGAGGCCCCTGTTTCAAGGCCTCGTTCACTCGGCTCACAGGCGATGGAGTGTACGTTCAAAACAACGCAACGTCTGCTTGATTACCGCTTGAAAAACTTCACTACCAGATGGAAATCAACGATATCCTGATCGCCGGAACGTCTGACTTCTCAATGCATACCGTCAGACGCTCTGTTACCGACTGGCTGACTGAGTGACTCGACTGGCTTATCATCAGCAGCAGCAGCAGAGTCTCCGGTCGCGATCGGCTGTCCCGAGCTTCGGGGACACTATCATTACCGAATCGTCGGTGCAGGAGCTTGTCGAGTCCGGGACCGAGCCTTCCGCGGTATCTCCGAGCTCCGAGTCTTATTCGCAATGCACTTTTCAATGAAAAAGCGCAGTCCGTGAACACAACATACCTGGCTGGTAGGAGCTGCTGCAGCAAGAGCACACAGTCAGTAACAACACAGTCTGTTTACATGCAGTAGCGCCGCTGGGCGAAGGCCGCCGACATCGAGCGGGAAATTTGCAGCTTTTAAAATTATATGTCGACGCTCTCGGCCCCGGAAGACTTACCCGACCGACCGCGCATCGGCGCAATGAAACGAGTCGTTTACGAGTGCGATTGAAACCACTGCAACTCCTGGGGCCGCTTTCTCCCATGGAGGCAGACTCAGCTGATGCTCGGAGAGAAAGTGAGGGTTACGTGGGGAGAAGTTGGATTTCTAGGCCTTGCGTCATCGATGCCTCGGAAACGAGCATGCATTTTGGAGCGTTGTGCTCTCCCGAGGTCCAGACCCCCTCAGGACTCCTCAAAACGGACGTTCATTATCGTAATCATCCTTTCTGATCGATTCGATAGTTCAGACCCTGAGTTGATCGGGTGAAATGGCCAGAATCGATCTCCATTCGATTACTTGAGGACTCGTTAGATGCTCAGGTACGAGAGAAATATTCTGAAGCTGCTTAGGCTTTGCACTCTTCGAAATATTCCACGGAGTCTCTCTGTTCTGGGTTGAATCGACTCGGAGACCAGATAATTTCAAATCTGCCGGGTGCCCTTTCTCTCAGAGGGGGCTGGGCCTAGACGCAGCAGCGACAAGTGGTGCTCCGGGTTGCCGACTTGCCGTCGTTCCACTCCATCCACACCGCTATCCCTCGAATCGCGAACTCGAGGACAAGATCGGACAAGAGGCGGCTAGAAAGACAACGGGACTGACGACTGAGCTGCCGTCCAGCAATCCCCGTTGGCTGACAAGTCGGGAGGTTTAGATATGACTATTGGAAAAAAGGCCGGATCGAGGAGAAGTGGACGTGGGAGTCGCTCGATTGCTGTTTCAACAGTTTGACGTCCACTGGCTCCGCATGAATTGTATCGAGGTGGCATACAATCTCGAGGGCGATACCGCGCGAACGGAGCCCGAGGGAAAATTCCGCAAGATGGGAGTCACATGAGGGGATATAGAAGACTGACGAAAAGATCGATCTTTCGTTTCTCTTGTAAGCCTGAGCGACTGCGGGCGATCCTCCTAACTCCCCAACCTGACAGCTCGGGCTCATTGAAGATCACCCATCGATCGCACAAACAGCCCTCTGAGTTCTCGCTGCTTCACCTAAAGTGACATATCGCATCACGATTCCTCTCCCCCCCCCCTAGCCCGACCTGGCTTGATCGTTACTGAAGAAAGAGGCTTTCGGGAACTCGATTATCTTCAGAAGATCTGAACAAAACTCGAATTTTTGTCAGGAGTTCAGGTCGCCGCGGAGTATCCCACCGATTTTTCCTTCAGAGAGCATGGTGTCGAACCTTAAATTTTCGATACGAGCACACCTCGAGCGGTACCTCGGTTTCCTGAGCTGGCATGGTCCCGTCAAATCCCGCTTCCGAGGCAGACCTGCTCTTCATGAGTTTCTCGGGCCCTTGCTTCGGGAAGGATACATCAGCATCAACAAATCGTCACAGGAGAACTCAGCTATCGATGATTGCGGATCTGGCAACCTGCGAAGAGGGAAGCCATGAAGATGCCGAGCCAACCAATACGAATGGGTCGAAGCTACACACTGTTCGAGCGTCCATTGTGTGAAGGAACTACGGAAACTCGGCCAACCAGAAATTCCCTGGAAACAATGGCCGATATGAGGAATGGGAGACGCAGATAAGTAGATTTTCGGGGGAACCAATCTCTATGTGGAACTTCCTCGAGTTGTCCCCTCTCTGCCCTCGCGTGTTCCAGGAAGAATATCTGGAATCAGGCGGACGCCGGCACTTTCTCTTCCTAGGAGAGATAATCGGCGCCCTGCCGTCTTCGGTTCGAATCTCCCAGCTCTTCTAACTCCTCCGATGCCTCGACCTAGCCCAGGAAGACGAGACTGGAGTAGTGGGGGAAGATGCGCCGATATTCGCTCGAGCTGTCAACATTGATCATCATCAGCATCATTCCCCTCCCATTCGATTCGAGTCAAGCATCTCCCGACGGCTCCCTGTCTAGTTCCTCCCCCGGAATCGATGCACGAACATCCTCGCCGCTCACCAGCCTGAGTTCACCTGTGCTGGAAGCGAGGCTTGCAATCCGGCTATCAGATCGATTCCTGACTATAATGATGACAATGATCCGAGAATGACCTGCATGTCTAACAGTGGTTAGAGTTGGTGTGTTGTTTGGTGGTGTGATCTGGTGTGTGAACGGCAGGCAGGAGGAGGGAGGAGGAGGGGCAACACACACCACCGGGCGTCGTCCGCTCGCTTCTGCTACTGCTAAGCTGACGGATTATTTGTTGTTCTTCTCGTACCGCTGCTACTCCGAGTGGTGGTGGTGGTGGTTGTTCTCTTGTGGGAATTGTAGTCCGTCCACATTTGCTGCCTGTTGAAGTCGTCGTTGTCGTCGTCGTCAAAGTTGACTTTTTTTTGACTGACGGCGAATATCTTCCGAGCGCACCTCGATCGCGTCACATCTAATTGCAGCAGCGTGTCGCTTTCCGAGCAACAAGCACCATCGCAAAAATGAAACAGGAAAACGGAAACGAGTCAACCCCGTCGGTAAGTTGACGTAAGCTAAATTGAACGAAGCATATAGCGCTCGTTTAGCCTAAGATGGCAGAATTATACCGTTACTCTGCCGTTGCTTTTTCACTCGATCGTGTCGTCGTGAATGAACGGTCACGTAAAGTGCGTCAGAGATTCGCAATCATTAGATGATGAGCTCGAATTCGATTCCCGCATAAGACGAGTGAAAGTCGCTGTTCAGCGGACGGTGGGATCTCCGTGATCGGTGTTCGGCGTCGTCGTCATTATTTCGGTTTGTGGTCGTTATTTTTTTAGAGTTCACGGCTGCTCTGCGCGTACAGGGATCGACTTTGAAAAAAAAATCTATATCCAAACAAACGAGATGAAGCCGAGTTCAGCGCGGGAGCTTGACGACTGGGCAAACCAGCGAGCGCTCCGGACTCCACCTTCGGCTCTTTCGCCGGGATCGAGGCAAATAGCAGCGAGCGATGGTACACGAACGTTGGTCGGCTGTTTGTTAGATTCTGAAAGTCGGAGTCTATTCGGGACGGCCTGTATGCAGGGGTGAGCAGATCGAAATCGATGCCGGTCCTGATATGCAGTCGAGCGGCATCGTGAGCGTCGAATACACGCCTCGCTCGAAAGTGAGCGCAGAAATTTCTTTGACGAGATTTCGATTAGTCATCATATCGATTTTACGAGGCCGAGCGCGCACCTTGTGTAAGAGCGGCGCAGTCAGGCGCATCGGCTCGCTAGGTATGCATCTGAAAACCCTATAACGTGGCAAAGCCGGCAGAACTATTCCGAGTACATATGTTCTATACAGAGAAATGGTCTCCTCACTGAATAGGCATGCGCTTAGAGAGACAGGGATTCGATCCACGATTCCTCGTCGTGAGAATAGAGCTTGTCGGAAGCGCCGCGCCGTAAGGTCTTCGTATCCCGAGCTGATTTACGAATTCGCGGGGTCCTCTTCAGAATCGTATTTAGAATCTGAAGGGGGAATTTCCACTCTGTCCGGAACGGATTCTGATCATTATTTATCTAACAAGCGGATAGCGTCCATCGGATAGCGAATCCTAGAACCGACGAACTGTATCTGGATATAACCAGAGAGTAGCATCAGATAGCTTCCTCGAGAAGCGTTTCTTTGCTCGTCTCGTTGGCCGAGGAGAGCGAGAATAACCTTATCTGATGGAATCGTGTCGAGAGAGTATCTTTCGTTGTCGGTTGTTGAGCCCGCTTTCGGGCAATAATTCGGTCTCGACTCTCACTGCACTTACAGCTGGCAGCCGGCACGGGAGTTCTGCGCCGATATTATTATTTGTCCAACTGTTTCCACTCTTTTTTTCGTTGATTTTCTGGTCTATCTGCTCGCTCGCGTTCGTTGCCTTACAGAGTAGTGACCTCAAAAAGAGCTACGTTGAATAACGGTCGTAGTCTACGAACTCGTCACGTTGCCGTTCTTTGACACTGACGAGAAGGATGTCGCCGGTGGCTTGTTGCTTGTGCTGCGAGCGCCGCGCCGTCGGAGCTAAGAAGGGGGGGGGCTCCGGGTCAGCATTGCGGGGAAAAATCGGTTTTCCCTTCCATCCGTCGCTCACGTCTTCTTCAGCCTTCGCATGGGAGCCATGAATATATTTTGCTGTACTCGGAGAAATCAACGATATACGTAGGACTTGCGCGCGGATTTCCGAAAATCGGAAGGGGCCGATGGCCTCTCATGGGGCATCTCTCCACGGCAGCCTCTCTCTGCAGAGGCTGCGTCATGATCGTCGAGCCAAGTCCTGAACAGAGCGCTGCGACGTGGAGAGCGAATCTAGTGGGCGAAGCAAGGCGCTCAAAGGAGCGTTCCCGTCTGAGGGGACCTCTCGTTGAGCTTGTCGGTATATAGCCCGGAGCTGATTACACCTCTCCGTTTTCGTCGACAAAATAAAGTAGTCTGAGAGCGCATCTTCCAGCGAGATAGAAATCATTCTCATCTTCTCATAACTTCGCTCCACCTCTCATAACACTCGATAAAGAAGTTTCATGATGTTGTTTATAATGAAATGAATATCTGATCCGGATTAAGAAGAGAACTTCATTTTCAGAACGGCGGCTCGAGTGAACCCGAGTACATGCGTAAGCTATTCATCGGCGGCCTCGATTATAAAACGAACGAGGTCACTCTCAAGGTAAGCTGCCGATTCTTGGTATGGCCTGGAGTTCGGCGTGAAGAATACCCGAACTTATAGAATATGGAGCCACATATTGAAACACGTCTCACGTGTGCAACGGTCGACAGGAGTACTACTCGAAATGGGGTGAAATCATGGATTGTGTGGTCATGACAGACCCGTACTCGAAGCGTTCACGGGGATTTGGTTTCGTAACTTACGCTGATTCTCAAATGGTGGATCAGGCCATGGCTCAGAGACCGCATATAATCGATAATAGGACCGTTGAGCCCAAAAGAGCGATTCCGAGGTCAGTGAACTTTCCGGTAGGAGAATCTCAATCGGAATCCTTTATAACGTCCCAGGTCTTTCCTCTATGGGTATTTTGCCCCGGTTCACCCTTCGGCGCGGGAGACAATGATTTTTAACGGTTCCAGAGAGCAGTCTTCGGGTGATACGAACATGTCGGTGAAGAAGCTCTTTGTCGGCGGCCTCTCGACAGAAACTGAAGCTGAAGACCTACGAAATTACTTCGGGAAATATGGCTCAATCGAAGAAGTCATCATAGCCACCGAGAGGGACACGGGACGCAAGAGAGGTTTCGGTTTCGTAACCTTCGACGATTACGACTCTGTGGACAAAGTGGTTCTACAACGGTAGGTCGGAGACAGAATTCGCCATCAGCAAAGAGAACCGCCCCGATCGGAGTTCCAAGCCGAAACGGGATAAGACCATTGAGTCCACACAGCTGTTTCCTGTCAACTGTTTGACCATGAGACCTGCGGCGAACTCATTCTGCGAATCTAAATGATTTCCGGGACGCTTTCGGAAAACCTTGGACGAATAGCCCTCAGGAACGTTCCCTGAGCGTTTTCCTTTCCGATCCGCAAACTCAAATGCCCTCTTCGTTTGATTCTTCAGACACCACATGATTAAGGGAAAAAGGACTGAAGTGAAGAAGGCCTTGAGCAAAATCGAAATGGAGAAAGCGAAGAGGAAAGACTCCTTCATGGGACCACCTCATAATTCTGGACCGAGTCACCATTACCGCGGCCCCCCTGCACCCCCTCCTCATAGAGGGTGAGTTCGGCAAGCATTGAGGGAATCCTAATAGGCGGATGGAAAGGGAAAACGTCTGATGGGCATACTTCCCTCCGAATCGTACTTTCGAGGAGCTTCTCGGGTTCGGTGCATTGACCGATTTGAGTTTTGCAGCGGATATTCGTCACGCGGCTACGGCGACTCGGATGATTGGCCCGGATACGCTTGGGGGGGACAACCCCAATCTCAGGGAGGTCCCCAGACGAACGCTTTCCCAAGCTACTCCACGGACAGCTACTCAGGTTAGTCGTCTAAATCGATTCGAGGTGCGGTCGCCTGAGAAGTCTTTCTGTGATAGAATAATTTGGAGCGAGGAAAAAGTTGGCGTCGCTTGTAATGTGAGCCGATTCTATGTTTTAGGTTGGGGGGGAAATTCCAATGAGTACCCGCAGGGATATCAGAGCTATCAGCCACTCTACGGGTACGGGGAAAACTCAGGGGGTGGTTCCGGCGCTCCAGGACCCTTCCGAGGAGGGGGCTACAGTTCGAGCGCTCGGGCTGCCGCGTCTCCGTATGGGGGTGAGTACCCCAGGGCTGCGACTAGGAGTCAGTATTAGGACCAAGATGGGGTAGGATGGTGGTGCTGTCAACGGAAACGGGTCGTTGCCTAGGATTGGTCGGGACACGATGCAACAGCCACAGCAACCAGTACAAGTCAATAGAGTCAATCATTCAAATCGAGAAAGGGGCACTCGAGCAAGCGGTCATCCGTCCGTCCGTCCGTGCGCTGACCAACCGACCGATCGAGTCGCCGCTAAGTCATAGGGAGTATCCGTCGAAACGAAATATGGAACGTCTATACAAGGCAGGCGGTGTGCAGGAGATCGTGGAGGAGAAATTGTGGGCTGGCGGGCAGGAAGAGAGGAAGGCAGGCAGGCAGGATGAGATGGAGACAGGAAGATTCGATGGAATGATCATGCATTCTGATTAAACATATAAAGCTCTTATTGAGACTACCATAATTATCATCGAGGAAGAATATGTATACGCTTTGTTGCAGATAGAAGAACTCTATCTGAGTGAGAAAGGAGATGTTGTATAATAAATCGATTATCGTCCTTTAGATCGAGGCTATAGCTGTAGTGCTTTGATTTCGGGGAGTAGCAAGGGGAGTTTCCGTTCTTCGATTCGGGTTCCGGGACCGTCGACGAAAAAGAATTTCTAGGATCTCCACCGCAGGCTAGGAAGGAACGTAAGAAGGATATACGATAGATCGGGTGATAGACGACGCGGAAGCGAATCGACGTCGACGGCGACATCTAGGTCGATCAAAGATCTTCGGTCAGGCGTGCAGTCGGGAAAGAAGGAATGAGAGCGACAGGGCCAGCGAGAGACAGCTGTTTCTGCAACTTCAGAGATGTTCGGAGAGCTTGGACAGGAAGGTCCGTAGCTGTAGAGGAAGGATTCCCTCATAACATTGCTCAAAACGGCGGATGCATTTCAGGACGGTCCCCTGTCGACAGGATCAGCGCGAACAGGTTCTGAGTGAGACGGGTACTCGCTGTGCTTATCGCCAGTTGTCATTCTATTCTATATTGTATAAATTGTATAAATGTAATATAAGACGATCGTGTATTGGAGTGTAAAATAAAATGATTGCTTTGCGAATGGATATTCTACCACTGATTGGCCTGGAGATAGCATCTCGGTCCAAACCTCCGGTAAACGGACAGGAGCTTGTGAAGGGCAACAGAGAGCTGCGTGGACGCAATTGAACAAAATAGAGGAACATTTCAGAGAGAGCGATTCCATCCCAGCTCTGAACTCCAGGGAAGAAGAGCTGCCGGGGGTTCGAGACTATCGGTCCCGATCACAGGGTCTAGGACAATGCGCGAAACATCAGAAACCGCAATCCGGGGAGCAGGAGACAGCTTTTTCTTGCACAGGTTCTCCGAGGCAATTCGGATGGATGTCCGCGAGGCTCCTCGTACAAGGCCCCCGCCCAGCGATCTCTCCTAGGCCGGTCCCTCCCTATCGAGCAGTCCCAGAGACGTCATCTGACATTTCCCCCTCTTTCTTCTGCTCATTGTGGAAAACGCTCGACTCTCCTGAAGGGTCACGCATTTTATTCCGAAATAAGAGGACTTCCTCTCTGTCGCATTGATTCCAACGCTGGGATTGCGTCGTAATCCATGCTCCCACGAACGCCCGGTCCAAGAGGAATGCTTTTTTCCGAATGATATCCCAACGATTCCGAATAATGCATCACTCTTCGATTCGAATTCATCAATAGACTGATGCTTCGGATGATGGCAAGCGAGGCACGTTGCGATCAAGAACTACTGCGGAGCGCCTGCCGTCCATTTTTCCCATACACCAGCATCGAGTCGCAGGATTTCATTCCTGCCGTCAGTGGAGACGACTACGCCATCTCCGTTCAAAACGATGACGGTCGGAATCGATGAGACTTGGAAGTGTTCAGCGAATTTCCTGGGAAAGAAACCCGCGAGATAGACGTTATCGATGGACTTTAGGAACGACATTGATTGTGCAGGATTCGATGTCTTGTCGGAACTGACTTTTTGATGGGCGACCCGAACTCGAAAGCGAACCAGTCCCCGTGACTTTCTTCCATGTACGACAACATCTGTTCCTCGGTCCTGTCGGATGACATGAAGATCACTTCGATCTTCTTTCCGGCTTCCTTCAAACCCTTGTAGATGCTTGCCAGCTGCGGTGTGAAGTTGCTGTGAATGGTTGACGGAGAGTGATGAGTTCCACAAAAATTACCAAAACAGATTCCACGAAAAGACCGATCCTTTATATCGACCATCAATCTCACCGACATGGGGGACACCAATGCGCCGAGAAATAGAAGACCACGATGTCGTTCTCTGCAAAAACCTCAGATATGGGTTTCTTCTTCTTGTCAAGCTTCGATACTTGAGAGCCGGAGATGATGTCCATGTCGAACTGCGGAGCACAAGAAAATCTTTGTTCACGAGGCGATGTTCGAGCGTTCTTGCAGCCTCGTTCGGCCGGCTGATTCAGGAGAGACCCTGATCGACTCGGTCGAACGGTTTCAGGTAGGGTATTGAAGAGCCCGGGCTAGGGCGAGCCGAATTTCCGCACATAGTCTTTTAGAATCGTATCAAGCTCAAAGAAGCCAAGTTCTCGCCGCTCAGATAGCTTGCATCACGAATAAAACGACTCGGATGACTTGAACTACGAATGGAGCACGGCTGGTGATATCCGATTGAACACCTACTTTGGATCCAACCGGTACTGAAGATGACGAACCCTTGCCACCGAATAGTTTGAGGAGTATGACGACGATTATTACAGGAATGATACTGCTCTGAAGGAGCTCCCACATGTCGGCAGAGGAGTATACGTAGTTTCAATTATGGAGAATAATTAAAAATCTTCTCCCCGGAGGTGATCAGACAGCTGACTGAGCACTTCTGTCTGTTGTCAGCACCCTCGATCACAGTTCTAGCGGGGAATCGGCAGCACAAGAGCTTCCCGTTTTTTGGGGCCCACCTGTCAGGCTCCTAAAAGGCGGAACCCCTTGAGCAGCTGCGAGTAGAATTCCGTCATTTATGGTTGGGGTGTCAGGTCTAGACTTCAACAGCCTCCTTACCTGGGGAAATCGGGCTTGTATTCCGTATCGAAAGAAGCACGGGACCTTGAGAGCGCCTTCCGGAAATCACCTACCGCGTGAGACCCCTTAACAACAAAGTCTATACGCCCCTCATGTCACACTTCCCTGCCGAAACCGGCGGACAGGTCGGCCGGCTGAGGCGGCCGTATTGGCCGAGGGCGGAGGCGGCGAATTGGCGCGGTTTTCAATTCACGGAGCGGAGGAGTCCTCTCCAATCTGCCCAAGTTTGCCAGTGGTACCGTGGGAGTTTGGTTAAAAACTTTCTGAACTTATCTAGGACCCATGAAGAATAAGTAGATGACTGAGGATGCAGAAGTTGCCATCCTGGAGCATGACTTGCTTCAAGGAGGACGAGCTCTCTAAAATCGAGGCGATGAAAGTTTCAAAGTGGAAGACGAAAAGTATTCCAGACTGGTACACCGCCGGACATACACTGGCCGAACGATCCAATGGGAAACGGAACTTTGAGGACGAGTGAGTATTCCAGGGCGAACAATAGAAAGGAAAACCGGAAGACAGTCGATGGACTCCTTCCGAGGCTCCACGGTTCACGGAGTCGGAAACTATCTCGATGGTTTCCAGTGTTCCCGTGCCGAAGAATCCGCTCCCAAGGGCCAGGGTACCTCCTTTGGGAGTATGCCCTCCAGTCAAGGCAAGGTGACGCAGTCGTTCCTCTGCTGTTCACCGAGGGGAGGGACTCCGCCTGGCACTGGCGGAGCCACGAAAATCTTGAGCGACATCCATATTGGGAATGACCATATGCGTTCAAGTGTAGTTGGAATTCTTTGCCTCGAACTAGCACCCATTCGCGAACGGGCATAATCCGACATCAGACCGCCAGAAGAAAAACCTCTGTCGCCGACAGGGCTTTCTGGTGGCGAGTCTACCGACGACAGGCCGTGGCGACGTCAAAGGTTTGCGGTAATTTATCTTGCGGATTGGATCGCCCTATCGAGCAAACCGGTGCACGTCAGCCCAGGCTTCCGATTGGCTTCCCTGAAGAGGGCCGGGAATAAACAACGAGGTAAACGCGGAGGGTTGGTGAATCTCCGGTACAATCGCATCAAGCACTAATCGTTGTTTCGGGAGGCGAGGCACTGACCGAAGAAGACATCACGTTTCAACAAACGCGCAAACGCTGCATTTCGCTGGGAAGAACACGTTCTAATGAGCATCAGCAACAGGCGAGTTATCCGACATAGCTCCTCTATAGTGTTGACCGAGTCAAAGTTCTCATGGATTTGCCGAATGCTGACAGAAAGAAAGTCGCAGCAAAGCCGCGATTCAATTTCGCTGAATCCATTTTCATTCCTCCTAATTGCCCTGTCTTGTTTTGGAGAAAGTATGAAAGTCTATATCTCTTTTATTCAAAGGTATCTGAATGGTAGACGTAGCCTATCACAGCATCTTAGGGTGTCACATATGACAAGCAAGCAGGAGGGGAGTGCCGGAAGATCTCACTATTCAGGACCCGTCTGTTGGTCTTGGCGCATATACGCCATGCAAAGGAGTTCCTTATCGCTTCAGTTCTGGCTGAGGATTTTGTGCGTAATGTGAGTTTCGATCTCACCAAGTTACGGGATACATCGAAGAAATGATCTGTATCTCCCAATAACACAACTCTTCGAAGGGCTTGAGCATCAAAGGCCCCGAGTTTTTCCATGATAGGGGGAAGTGAGATCTCGGAGAGATGTGACGGGCACCGGTATCGAAGTCTCCTAACGAAATAGTTCTGTATCGATTCAACACTTTTTACATGCTTCGATTTGTGCGGGATCCAGATGGGAGCACAATAGATAATTTTCGAAAAGACTAGGGTATCCGAGCTTCGTCCCAGGCTGCGAATCGACGTGAATGTTCAAGAAGGACAACGTAGCGGTGGGTCTCCATGAAGACCCAAACCGTCGGAATAAATCACTTCCCTGTAAAATGCAAGTCCAGATTATTCGCGCTCCGGCCACAGCACCGAGTGGCTGTCCCCCCCCCCCAGCGCTAGAATATTGAATTCAAGAATCAAACGGCATGCCGTATTCCAAGTATACTTCATTCAAAAAGGTGTTTCGTCCGTCAAGCTGAAATCTTCTTTGGCAACGTTCGACCTCGCAGCAAGGAGGCTCCTCATCTCAGCCAATCCCAATCAGGGTTCGGATTCGACGGGGGTCTGGAGAGATAGCTCTCCTCTGAAGGTTCCAGCCACGGCCGGGACTTCGAGTAGTATTCTTTTAACAGGATGTGCCTTTCGAACCGTTCATCTCCCATACGTTCTTGATCATAGTTGCGGGCGTTCCCGGCTTTGCTAAACAGTCGCTTCGCGGGAACATTGGTGGGTGGAACCGTCTGGAGGGCAGTGCAAATTTGTGCCGGTAGTGCCATGAGACCCTAAAACTCGAGGTGAGCTGACCTTCACTCAGGTCTTCGCAGCTTCTCTTAGCTCGTGGCATACCATAATCATGATCATGGGATGTTGGACCATGAGCTGGCGTCTCTTCCCTTGCCTTCTTGAGGCATTCAGTTACGAGTTTCTCTAACTCGCGCTCTTCAGACGGGAGATGGCTCCCTGGTTTGATCGATCGGAGTCGTCGATCGAACGAGGAGGTGAGCTCCCGCTCCGCGAGGTATCTCGCGAAGCGCGCAGGGAAGCATCCCCGCATTCTGATCCGAGCGCAACGATTCCATGTCAACACTTCGGCGAAAGGACCCCGAAGTCGATCCAGATTTGCTACCATTGTCTGAAAAAAAAGGCAGTGAATATGTGGAATGTGGACTGGATATCAAGGAAAATGTCGACTTGCGACATTCGGAGTCATTGTCTGGGGTGGGAACGTTACTTGAAGAATCAGTTTCAGACAGAGTCACAACTCATAACTTCGAGAACTGCATCCCTTTTAGCCAGCGTGGAGTCGTTCGCCGACATACACTTCGTGGCTTCTTGGACATGGTTCAACGCCGAGACAGCGTCTTGAGGAACTTCTTTCTCGTTGGGGTTCAAGAAAGAGACCCTTAAACTTGGGCGACTTGCGAGGAATTCCCTGAGAGGGTTCTCCAGTCTCAGGAATCGTTGAACCACTGCCAATGTACTGTTCCATCTTCAAAGGGAAATGGTCAGTTTGGGCAATGGCAAGACAGCGGAATCAATCGGAAGGGACAAAAACGGACTCAGCAGTTTTGAATAGTCTTGCTAAAACTCTCTCTCTCTGTGAATTTAACCCTGAACCCGCGCTGACCTTGTCGGCATGTCCATGAGGACCTTTAACCTGTCCTTGACCACGCATAATTCGGTGAACTGATCGCATCTTGTTGGGCTTCGAACGAATAGACGGCAAATACTCCTGACTTTTTTTATCGCCTCCCACAGGCGTGTCGTACGCTTCCGCGATCGCCTGAACTTCGAGTTCTGAGGTCTGCTCTCGCGTTGGAAATGGGTATACCTAGTTAATGAACAACTCTCTCCGATCGTGTTCTAATGAAATTCACGATGGAATTGTGAGGTCAGTACACAAAGTGTGCGGTTTGAGTTCAGCTGGGATTCGGTAGCAGCGATCTCAGCTTTCCCTGGAGTTCCCGCTTCAACAAGGTGGGTCAACTTTCCTCCCGTTGCGGCTTCGGGCGGGCTGCTCCCCCTCCTCCTCTATCTCGTCCAAAGCCGTCCTTCGAGTGGTGATTGGTTCCGCGTTCAAGCGCTTGCCTCCCAACGTGACAATCACTGCTTGGTGCGAGGCGCGCGCGTCACACGCCTGGAAAAAGAAGGGCCCGCAGGATATTTTCGGCGTCCCCGGTGTCAAACAATCTCCCCATCAATTCGATGCTCGATGATTGCAGGCACGGTATCGCCGAACTGGAGTGCACCGTCACCCCCACGGAACGTTTCGTCTTTAGGCTCCACTCGTCCGCGCTCGGCGTGAAAACGCAACGCCTGGCCTTGAGTTGTGCGATTTCGGATATCAGTAGACCGTTCGCACGGCTGTACTCACGGTCCACGGAGTCTTTCGCTATTTTTGGGCTGATCGTCCCCAGTCCCATTCTCCACAGAGCTAGTCGGAAGCCTGGGCCAGTGAATTTATGGTCTGGTATATTCCATTTGGCCATCCATAAGCCGCAGACTAGGTCGCGGAAGTCCTTGTCGTCACCCCTGTGTTTTTGACTTGTTGAGGAGGCGACCCCGTTATCGGAGAGCTCACTACCGCTTGCGACCGTACTCTCGCTGATTTTCGAAGTATTTGTCTTCGCGGCAGAGGTGCTCAATCGACGGTTCGGGTTCGGGGAACACCTGAAGAGCATATGCTCAGTTTCTAGATGTCGCCTGAACGTTTCGTAATTTTGCGTGTTCGAGGCGAATTCAGACTGGTCGGGACACAGCAGACAACGGACCGCGTTCCCATCTTGCCTGCGGGGGCCGTACTCCCAGATCGGGTCCCCTGGGAGATGAGAAACTGATTGATAAAACTTTCCCCATCTCGGATATTTATACGTACCTAGTTTTTCTGAGAAAATAAATCCTTCATTGATCGAACCATCTGATCTGTCATACGTAAGCTACTCCGCCAAAGGCCCACTGGCCCGTGTTACGGATGTAGGTATATTATTAAATACTGTCCGCTGTGAGTGAGGCAGCTCGGTTCGGAATCTTCTCTATTCTGGACATCCGGGGGTGGGTGCTGGCATTTTCCCCGATGGCGGAGGAAGGATATAGCCGGAGACTGCGTTCGTAATTCTCGACGAAATTTCAGTGAAGCTCCCTTGAATCGATCGCACGAGAGGCAAAATTATCTATGTATCTTATGTATTTTGAAACACCGACACAGACGTGTGAATAAACG